>NW_027496093.1:0-205463 GCF_021521415.1 Bidens hawaiensis
AATTGTCTGAATGCATGTTAGTCATGATAAATTGTTGTGTTGTGATAGAGTGTCGACTTAGGCTTTAGCATTAATATGATATAAGACAAAGCCTCTTGAAGATCGAAACGAGACTTGGTACATTGAGGGCCTCATGGACAAGCTACCTTAAATAGCTAATACACATGACCACCATTCGAAGACTGCAAAGTCGGAAGTAAGAAGGGTAACTCAGAAAACGAAGGCGATTCAATAAAGCGTGTAAATATAAGAAGTTTTCCTTTTATAGGGAATAAGTTAGGTTTCGGGGATGAAACCTCTTTAAGGAGGGAAGACTTGTAACATCCCGAAATTTCCAAAATAATATTAATTATATTACTTAATAATAGATGGAAAGTTTACTCGGGTTATCAGGAAATAAATAATAGAATAAGAGTTGGTATGGGTCGGGCTAGTGTTGGGTAATGGATGTGGGTTATGGACTTGGATTAATAGAGATGGGTTAAATGAGAATGGGCCTTAGGTCCATGGGATTTCAGGGATATAAATACCCTAGCACCCCAAAATATCTTCATTTCTATCATTATCCAAACACACTCCAAAAACACACACATACACCACAACTTCGCCGGCGGCCGGAACCGGGCAGATCCGAGGAGAGGAACGGGCAGATCCGAGAGAGAGAGAGAGCGATTAGTTGTGTTAACAAGTTAAACGAGATCCAAACAAGCTCAAAAAGGTATGATTCTTGATCTTTGAAGTTTAAAGATCCAAGCTTTTTAGTGTATAAGCGACCGAAAATGGTCGGGAAGCGTAGTGGGTGATATTGAACCATAGAGAGGGTGTTAAAATCGCTCAAAATGCTGGAAAGAAACCGAACAGCGGCTGTCTGGGCAACTTCGCCTGCATCTGGGCAACTTCGCCTTCAAAGCGATGAACTTCGCCTGCAAGCTAAGTTCGCCTGATGAACTTCGCCTGCACGCTAAGTTCGCCTGATGGCAACTTCGCTGTAAAGTTAAGTTCGTCTAACTGGTAACTTCGCCTGAGGCCAAGTTCGCCTGATGAAAACTTCGCCTGAAGCCAAGTTCGCCTGATGACAACTTCGCCTGAAGCCAAGTTCGCCTGATGACAACTTCGCTGTAAAGCTAAGTTCGCCTAAGGTTTAACTTCGCCTAAAGCCAAGTTCGCCTGAGGTTTAACTTCGCCAAAAGCCAAGTTCGCCTAAGGTTTAACTTCGCCTAAAGCCAAGTTCGATTAAAAAATAAATTAAAAGCGATAAGTTAAAGTAAGCTAATACTAGGCCACCAGATTAGATCAGGCGAGTATTGATACGTGTAACTTGTACAGTCAGCCGATCTCAGTTAAAGAAGGGATTTACATCTACCAGAGGAAGAAGCAGAGTTCAGGTGAGTTTCTAGCCCCATTCCTTGTTATGTTTTCGGGGCTGTGTGCATACTCAATATGTTTGTTAATACACTTATCCTAAGAGATAAGTGTATGCCTTATGTGGATAATGTGAAATGTATGAATGATTGCTTGATGGTACGTGAACGATCTTCGGATATTGCACGTACTGTCAGGTTGTAACGCTATGTATAAGGTAAGTATGTTATGTATGTTTATGTGTATGAACATGATAGAGATAATAGAAGAAAGAAATGATAATGTATGGTTGTATGGTTACGAAAAGGGTACCGAGCCCTAATAATACTCGAGGTATGATGTATGGCTATATGGTTACGAAAAGGGTACCGAGCCCTACTAATACTCGAGGTATGATGTATGGTTGTATGGTAACGAAGAGGGAATCGAACCCTACTAATATTCGAGAACTAGGGAACCGAACCCTACTAATATTCGATATTGCACGTACTGTCGGGATATAAATAAAGATATTAATATTGTATGTAATGTAAGGATGATGTATGAACATTATGAATGAAAGCTTGTCGGTACGTGAACGATCTTCGGATATTGCACGTATCGTCAAGGGAAGTGAATAGCTCCTTACATGGATATTAAATAATAACTTATAGATAGTGTTCCTTCTATGGAAAGTATAGTGTTCCTTCTGTGGAAAGTATAGTGTTCCTTCTATGGAAAGTATAGTGTTCCTTCTATGGATAGTAAAGTGTTCCTTCTATGGAAAGTATACAGAGTGTTCCTCCTATGGAAATTATATATAGTATGGTAATGGTAATGGTTCCTTTAATAGATATTACGTGACGATCCTCCTATGGATATTTATACGAGGTTAAGGTAGTAATATGTGTCTTCGGATACGGGAAGAAATATATGGGAATAAATTGTATGTTGCCTGATTAACTAGAACTTACTCAGCGTAGCTGACTTTTAGTATGCACGCAGGTGAACTGATTATAGAGTTAGCATGAGGATGACACACGGCATGGATTGAACGGCTGGCATCTGAAGAAAGAAGTAAAGATGTTTAAAAAAATAAAGTTTTATGTTATGGTATCAAAGAAAAGATTTAATGTTTTGTAACAAATGATTGATGTTTTATATTCCGCGAAAAGTTTTAATAAACTCTGATTTGAAGAACTGTGTTTATGAGTAAATCCGACGCTAAATTAGGGCCACCGGGTTCGGGGCCTTACATAAATACAAGTATGTGAATAATGACAAAGAGGCTCAATCTCATCAACTGTTAAACCCTATGGGGATTTCAATGGTAATTTACACGGATTCAAGTTTCATGACATTGATGCACTTATTAACAAGGTTACTCAAACAAACACCATTGTTGGTAAGTATTATCTTAAATATTAATACTTGTTATTAAATTTCTGTTACAACATTATTATTAAAAATGGGAAATTTATAGTCGAAACTATTTGCTCATGATATTTTCTTAACTAAAAAAGGTGTACATCGCTTTTGATATAAACTTTGGTTTAAAACATTATCCACTGTTTTTATAATTTGTTTTGTGTATACTATTCAGTTCTACTCTTATGTAACAATAACATATGAATCACTGTCACATTCTTCACTATTCTGCTACAACCTGACTGTTATAAAATTGTTAAATTTTCAAATGAACTTAAATCTTAGCATCTATGAATATATTTTATATTAACAACTTTATTATACCTTTGTGTGATAGATTTGCTATAAATTAATAATGATTTCCCACCAGTTTTTTCAACATCTTAAATATGGTATGAATATAAGCTGTTTATAAATTTGGATATCACTTTACCTTTTTTAGCCACAATTCTTAGGATGACTTAAATTTTATACTTTCAATTTTTTTCATATAAATGGTAATTTGTTAATTCTTTTTTATATAATAATAGAAGTACTTGAATTTTCTAGCCATCGGGGATTAAATTTGTTGCACATAAAGAGCAGATAGTTTCATGTCTTTGTTTAAACTATTGTTCCTTTATAGTTTCATATCTTTGATTAAACTATTGTTCCAAATATTTTTTTATGACTCTCTACAAATATGTGTAAATTTCCTTTCTAGAGTTTGAACAAAGATTAATTTATATGCATTGACTTGGTCTCCATTTTAATCTACCTTTTATTCTTTTATCATCACTTATTGATAAACATCATCACTTATTTTTTATGTATTCTTATCAATATAGATGTAATTGACGTTGTTGCTAATTGTTCACCAATTAAGAACATTACAAAATCTAATTGAGTTCAAACCAACAAGATGTATATGAGGTTAAAGGGTTTGAAGTACGTTATTTTTAGTTTCATTTATGTTATATGTTAACTTTGTAAATGATGTATCTTGCTTACATGTTTTATAAAGCAACACAGAATTACCTTTAACTCTACAGGGATCGAATGCAGTTGACATGTCAACTTATATTCTGTCAAATGATGATCAAGCCTCCGCAGTTGTCGTGTTACAATTTGGCTTAGTCAAGATTCATGAAGATTTAATACATTGACATCTTATTGGTAATCTTAAATTTCGATACCTTTAAAATATATTATAAATTTGACTACTTTATTATTTTATTAATCAAGGTCATCCCTTTGTTTCCAATTCAATTAATGTTAGTAAGATGTACATCAACGAAGACATGCATGAAATCGATGAATTCAAGAAGAGGTTTTGTTTTCATATATATTGCTTTCCAATTATTTTTGTGTGCCTTTTAATTTTTTTAATTTATTCTATTTATGTAATTTATTTGCTGTGTAATTTCTAATTTATTTTTTTCAATATAAAATTTTTTATATTATTTCACCTTTATATAATTAATAGTTAAATAAAAAAATTACATTAAGTTGTGTGATTTGCAGGCATACTTTTGCAACAATGTCATACACTGCAGAAGTGTTTATTTTTTCTATGTCGGTATTGACTTGGATGTTGAATAATGGAGGTTTATTAATGGCAGGTAACCATTGTAAACCAACTTTTTTTTAATTCAAATTCTTTTTATTTTTTCAATTATCATTTGTTTTTATTTTTCATCCCAAGAAAATCAATCTAGGCAAGTGTTATACTCCTTTTTCTTATTATGATTTGAAGAGAGGAGCCATATCGATTGCACTGTATATTAAAAGGTAAACTCGGTAGAAAAATCAATAAACTTTAAAGAACCCGTATTCTCACATGAATTGCTATACGTCGCCTTATCAAGAGTTACAAACAGACATGGACTAAAGATTCTGAATCTTGATAAACGAGATATATTGACTAATACAATCATAAATGTAGGGTACAAAGAAATTTTTACTTATTTGTAAAATTTTTGTGTAATGTCCGTTTTATAATTCATGTAATTTTAATGTAAATTGTAATTGTATTAACAATATATGATAAATGTATAGTGGATTGTATTTCGCTTAATGTTGAAAGTTTAAAATTTTCATCAATTCCTCGTGTATTACATGGTTCTCAAACTAGTACTTTATGTAACAGAATAACGTGACGTGCATGTAGTAACTGGAAGGGTGACTACACTAGTAGTTGAGTCTCTTGTCTAAGGAAAGTAATTTGTATAAATCCAAATCAATCGCGGGACCATTTACTTTCCTGGATAGCTCGATGAGAGTGTTCGAACCTATTAGGCCAAAGCATGTATACTAAACTTCATATCGTTATATCAAAACAAATATTTAATCAAGGTTTAAAGTTGCAAATTAGACTAAAGGTCTAACGCTAGATCATTTGATCTAGTTATTCATACAAAGTTATTCTTGTAACTACATGTTCGAGATAACGTGTACAACATAAATCAGTAAAGACATGCTGGTCATAACAAAGGTGAGTACATTGACTCTAAAACTAACGCAAAGACGTTAAGCATTTTACATATAATTTAAAAATCAAAACGCATGGCTTGAATGGTTTTCAAAACTTTTGATGCCTAAAGGTAATCTACTAAAAAACCTTCAGGCCATAAGTGCACGTATAGTTGGATCCAAGTTATACACGTGTTACAGATATGATGACATATATGTTGTGAATGGTCAGGTCAATCACCAAAGTGACTTATATTGTGAATGGTCGGGAAAATAGCATGGCCTATTATCTCACAGATGGCATATATCCTTCACGGGCCACCTTTGTCAAGTCAATAGCTTCTTCACAACTTCGAAAACACAAGTTGTTCGCTCAACATTTGGTGTTCTACAAACCGTTAGAAAAGATGTTGAACCAGCATTTGGTGTTCTACAAGCTCGTTTTACATTTCTTCAACACATATCTGGTGTGGGAGAAGGATATGATGGGGAAACTTATGATTGCATGAATCAGCATGTATAATCTAATTTAAACAAGTTTTTTGAAAGAAAAAAGATATTTTAAATTTTGTATTATTTTTTAATGCAATAAACTTCTCACGGTATATATCTATTCAATAAAAATTGTTTTGTTGAGTTATGAATAAATGTGAAAATTTGAGTTTGGTTGAGTTGTCTAGATGGAAGAGAAATTGTTTTTTTAATGAAAAGTTGAGTTTGGTTGGGAAGGAAGTAACAAGTTCTCGGCTTTGCTTTATAACAAAAGGTAATCAGTTCAAACCTCTTCCCTTACATATTTTTTGGAAGGCTCTTTATACGTATCCCTATAAACTTGTCAAATATATCCTAATTTTGAGAATTAGTCAAATATTTTTGAGCAAGGATTATTCGACCATAAACCAAGAATAAAAGCATCACTAAATCACACAGTGTATACTCATATTCATTCAACAATGAATCGAATAAAATCTAGAATTACACGGTACGGATAAGAAGCAGGCAAGTCCTGTAAGAAACTTCCATAACAATGATTTGCATGGATTGGTGAAAATTTCTTAAATAAAAAAAATACATTTGTTTGATATTTAGCAAGTTTATATGGCGACTTAAGTAGGAAATTGTCACACCCCGACTAGCAAATGCGGAAGGTAAAACGTGAATGTAACAAACACCTCTGGTATCAACCATATTGTTTATAAAGAAACATTACAAACTAATTTATAATAAATTACATTGTTCTATCTTTGTTTACAAACTAGATGATACAATAAAATTCAGTTCGTTAAACTGTTCTATTCGTACTAATACCCTTGCATCTATTCACACAGCATCGGCCACATTCAGTAACAGGCAGCATATCATCAAGTATTTTCCAATTTCGGTACCACACTTGAAAAGCACATTTAAAATGGGTCAACTACATATAGTTGGTGAGTTTCACGAGTTTCAAAAAATCAGTTATGCGTAATCACAAGTCATAGTTGGTATATATGCATACGAGTATGTATATGCATATGTGATGTAATTATGTTAAGCTACAGTGAAGCTTTGACTGTTTGTACGTGCTGCGTGCCTCTATGTCCCACGCGCAATCAACCACCATGGCCCCTCTTCCGCCCATAACATGCCCCAAGCAGCCATGCCTAATACTACATAGCTTGTTTGTATAATTATGGATATGTGCAAATGGGATAAGGTTTCACAAGCCACCGACTCGAAGTTAATCAATGTGTTAGTAGAGACTTTCATGTGTTAGCACTTAGATAATTCACATCACCATGCGTTTCAGATATGTATATAGATATAAGCAAACATGCCTTTCACCCCAAAAGTTTGTAAAACAGTTCAGAAAGTAGGGTTATAAAACTCACGGTTTAGTAGATGTTCGGTGTTGTATTGGCTCGTATTTCGTCTTACTCGCTCTTACTTAGTCCCTTTGCGGTTTTCGTTCGTTTTTGCTCTCATATTCAAATTTCTGGGTTCTTGTGCTTCTAAGTAGCGTAGAACAGGTCCTTAGGTTTTTGAGAGTGTAATGAAGAACAGGAGGTTTGAATGTTAACTTCTGGAAATTTTTTGGGTTAAAATATCTTGAGAATACTTAGTTATAAAGAAAAACAAAATAATAATAATAATAATAAAACGAGGGTGGTGGCCACAAGTAATGCCCCCCCCCCCCCCCGGCCCCAATTTGGCCCACTTGTCTAGTTTTGCGTGTCCGTACGTGATATCCCGAATTCAAATTTATTTCGGGTTCGGTTTTTTACGCAAAAATATATCGGGTACGACGAACAGCACGAAAACGAGTGTTTTTCGACTAATTTCTTGTAAATTTAGAAAAACATACTATTTATTTGTAAAAATCAAAAATATTTTCACGGGTCGCTTAAAACATTCCCACTAAGTGTTTTGTAAGTCCTTTTCGGCTTAATAGATGATACAATGCTTGTTTTGTAACTATCTTACGCTTTTAAGTTCATAGCGGGTAGTTAAACGAGTATGTTTTCGTTTAACTGATTTACTATCATACTAAGGCCATAATACCAATATGTTAATTTATATTAAGCGTATATCACTTATAGATGGCCCCTCGAGATATCTGAGTCATAACCACACCCATTTGGTTATTCGTTTGTTCAGTACGTAATAAGCGATTAATCATTTAATCGGTAAATACATACTAGGGTGCACCTGGTTTTGTCTCAAATATCACATAAATATTCCCCTTTTCTAAAGGCTTTTGTAATACAGTTTGAAGTTTTAAAAATCTAGGATTTTGTTTATTTGCTTATTCACCTAACCAACCCTACAACATAACTTCAGAAGTCTTAACCTCTATATCTGCCCGCGCCCTCGCCGGACTCCCTCACAATGGAAATCCTCTCTACCGTTGAAATTGAAATCGATTGCTCTCAATAATCTATATAATTTGCTGCAACTATAAACCCTAGATTTCACTCAGATTTCACTTCATTCTGAATCTGTTGGTAAATAGTTTTAATTTGATGATTATTGTTGGCAAGTAGTCTTTTACCGAAAATCTAAATTCTAAAGTAAGAATTTGGTTAAGAATAGCTTGGTGTCAAAATCTATGCTAAATTAGGAGATTTCAATAAAATTGATGTAAAAATTATGATTTCATTATCAAAAAGTAGTACGATTGTCAACACCAAAGGACTAGCCCAATGGTCTCTTGGTAGTGGAAAATATCGAGTTTCATGGTCCGTGAGTGATCCAAATTAGTCGTTTAAAAAAAAAGTATGATTGTCAACAATTTTTTTTAGGCTTGCACCATTACTACACTAATCTATAAAAAAAATCTGTTTTTATTTTAAAAATAGAGATTAACCTTTGTGAATGTTCTCTAGTAATAAGATAACCTGTCTATAAAATTAAAATTTTCCTGTTTGAAAAGTAACTCACACTGCAGCAGCAGCAGCAGCAGCAGCCTACTAGACTAGAAGTATATGGACAACTTCTTATCTATCATATCCTGCACAATGTTACACTGCTCCAACAATCTGCTTAAACTCCTCTCATTCACCTTCCTCTCTTCTACTTCTTCTTCTTCTTCTTCTTCTTCTTCTTCTTCTACATAATCAACCACCATTTCAACTTCTTCAACTTCAATCGGAGCCTCCGCTTCCAAATCCTTGTAATCCCATTCCAACCCTGGCCTTATCATCATAACTTGCATCATTTCATCTAGCGACGGCGATTTCAGATTATATGATTCATCTTCAAAACTTTGTAAACAATCGTCCAACACATACGCAGTTGCATTAGATAGACCCGTCAGCTGCCAGTTGAATATCCGGCGGAAGATTACTGTCCACTTTGGAACCAGGTAGTAGGTCGAACCGTGCAGCTCAAGCCCCACACAAGTTTGTATCAATGTAGACACTTCTCTTTGGGCCAAGTGTGGCCCGATTAAAGGACTCAAGTACGTCACCAACAGCTGCTCGAGTTGCACTTTCTGGTTGTGGACATCAGTCCCGTTCAAAGAGCACCAAGATTTGTTATTTGGCAACTTACAGTTATTCAAAGCTTGAACGAGAGGCTCGATTCTTGAAGCCGAGCTCCATCCGACACTAGGCAGATAAGATTCCAAAATCTGGAAATCGAGTAACAAGACCTCAGGGCAGGGCCAGCTGGCAGGGTTTGACTTTACAGCCACACAAATATCTTTAACAGATTCATCGACAGCATTGTTGATTGCTGAAATGCATTCTTTTGGGCTGGTTTTTTGAGGATTAAAGTGTAAGCGGTCCATAACTAATTCGCTTGGTTTAACGCAGTGAACAACGGGTTGTACCGGGCTCTCACTTGCAAGCCAATCCAGTGCCTTTTTTAAACTCTCGTCACTGCCGACTGGGAGAACAGAAACCGAGCAGATTTTTGATTTATCAATTTGATTGAGCCCTAAATTTTCAACGACAGTTGACAGGCTGCAATCGCTTAAGACCAACAGCGGCAAGCCCGAAGCATGAGGAATTAAAGATATAATATTATGAAGGCGAATCTTTTGCGATTCCCACGAGAACAAGTCAGATGCTAAAAACATGACCGCACTTGCACCCAAAACTGTTTCTTCAACAAGATCATCATCGGCTTGTATGTTTCTAATCACCGACAAATAACAAGTCAAATCACTAGATGATTTCCATATTGTGACACCTGGCAAAGACGCTACTATCTCCTCATCATTGTTACTGATATTTTCAGGCATAAGCTTATACAGCAACCATGAGGTGTGATCCAAAGAAGAAAATAATAATTTCCAGCAAATGCAATTAGGATACTTATTACGTTTACCGAGTGTAGCGGCTACCGCATTAGAAACGTTAAGTCTGGACCGCAATTGTTGTTTCTCATATCTCTCGCGCATTACGCTGTCAAAGTCAAAGTCACCCGCAACTTCTAATTGCTTCACGAACAAAAAAGATCGAATGACAACATGTGCAAGATGAAATGAAAGTGAAAAAACAAGTGTACCTCTTTGCATTGGCGCACTGGAGGGCCCAGTGAAAGGGAACATAATGCAGCAGTTGCTGCCAGTTGTTTTTTGTCACGTAAATCTTTTTTTATAAAAGCACGACGTCTCCATAGCCTACATCAAAATAATAGATATAAAGATGCATCACATGAAAATATCTTTTAAATCAACGGTACAAAGTACAAACTAGTACCTTAATATTAGCTTAAGTTTTGCCTCTGCAACTTGTTCATCTACAGATGTATCAATTTCATGTTCATTTTCATTTGCCGCTTGTTGAATCATGCTTTCAGGTTCGAGTTCCGCCACTTCTTGGATAACTGGATCTTCTTCAACAGGCACATCTGGCAATGTTTCTTCTACATATACATTCTTCGCAAACAAGTTTGACTGGCTATGCTTTTCAAGAGATTTCCTAAATAGTTTATCAAAACTAGGTTTCGTGAAACTTGTAGACACAGATTTGGGAGATTTAAAAGAACTACTAGTTTTGAAAATATCCGGTGGTGAGGAACTTGCAAGCTCCATACTGTCACCTACTGCTGTAATGCTAAACACTGGCTGCAGTCGTGTGTCGGTTTTCACGGATGATTCTTGTTGCATATTGTTTGAAAAAATTGGAGTTTGGCTATCAACAGCCTTTGCAAAAATTGGAGTCTTTTCTTTATGAAAAACAGGTGATTCTGGTTGCGTATGGTCAACCAGGGAAACTTTCGGAGGCAAAGATTCCATTAAACAAGTGGGAGGAGATAAAACGTCCGCCACAATAGTTGTGGATCTCTTTAGATGAACAAGTTTTGAGCACTTTAAAGGGTATTCAGTGTCCACGTTTAGAAATTGTCCGTCCTTTACCATATATGGCTCGTCAAATTCCTTTATAGAGAATCCATGATCCAAAAGGTCTTCCATGTTTTCCTCCTGAATTTAAGTAAATCAAAAATATAAAACAACGATTACAAATGGTTAATGAAACTAAATTAGTAAAAGAAAAATTACCTCCATTCCAAGCCATTTGGGGACTTGGATAGCGGGGATTCCTTGGTTATTCTGCAGGCCACTGTGTAGAGCAGCAAGTGCTTGAGTTCGTAACTGGTGAAAAAAAGTTCATAAATGGGTCAACATGGGTGGCAATTCATGATACGGGGGAAAGAGGGGGGGGGGACAGCTTTTGGTTTGGCCGACCCGTTTTGTTAAACTGGCTAATAAGTGGGTTAACCCGAATACGACATGTTTAAATGTGTCTTAATCTGTCAACCCATTTAAGGGGGTTTTTTTTTTTAGTTTTTATATTTCGATTCTGAAGATGAAAATGTTATTTTAAAGTTAAATGTTTTGATTATTAAATTTCCTCTAGCTATTAACTTCTACAAGTGAAATTAATTTTTCCTACTGAACTCTTGTATTAACTGTTCACTTTCGACAGATTTATTTAATTAGTTAATTAACTACTCATTTTCTAATCATTTTCATTTGCTGCTTCTAATATCAAGCAAAATATAGATATCAAAGTTTGTAATTAGAGATGAGATGTAAAAAAAATTAATTAAACCACACCTTACAAAAGGTTGACACGAAGTAATTGTATGTTTAAATTATTACATTGTCACTGGTTGTTACACAAAAGACGACCCGAACATGACATGAATTAAATTGGATTCGAAATGGCACGGCGCAAATAAATATATGGGTTGGGTTACAGTTGAAGAATCCCAACACGCCAACCCGCCAACCCATCAACCCGACATGATTGATACCACTAGTTAACATCACATGTTTATGCAAATGGGTCAACATCATCACAATTAAAAATCGAACGGTCATGTTTAACCAATTTAATATAATAGGTCAACCCATTTACGCACTTATGGATGAGTCGATTTGGGTTATTTTTAAGACAAGCGTCCTAAACTACTTTATTCAAAGATTCAGATCTAAACCTGTTTAAACATGTTAACCACAAGCCCATATATAAAATAAATAAATAAATAAATAAAAGAAGACTAGACCTTGCCAAAATGAGCATGCATTAAGCATGCTTGAAGATAGTTAGCCTTTCTAACCAGACGAAAGAATGCTATAAAATTTCCAGTTCTGCACGATCTGAAACAAAAAAGAAAATATAATGAGACGTGTTGAAAGAACATGCATGTTAACAATCTAATAGATAATACAAACCTAGCTACATTACGAGCAAACAGAACTTGTTCAGCTTGTCGTATCACAGGTGTCATCTTGGCAAGATCGAGTGAGAGTTCTGAAGGTTCAACCTAAAATGACTTCCACGTGTCAAAATACCATTGGCTACAAAAACTATGTATTATAAGCATGTTTGCAGATGACTTACTTTATAGCCTGGATGTTTGTCCAATTTGAGAAGTGCATAATAACCTCTAAATTCTCTTTCTGTAGGCACCTCTATTCCATTCTTCCTGTGGTCATCATACAACTGGAATAACTCAACTGATGTTTTGTTCATCTGTTCTATGTTAAGATGCGCATCAAATCCCTCTGAAAAACCTTCTCCTTTCGTGTATTCACATAATTCATGCATCACGATAATATGAAGCCGTATCTGACATCCAGAAACAGCATATGTTATTGACAAACGGAAATCCAATCATGATCTAAATCATCAAAATCATATGTAAAAAGTAATAAAACTGGTCACAATACAATACATAGAGATGGCAATACATATAACTTTTGTACGGATTGGGTTCATCAAAAACAACTTTCTCCAAAATTTTCATTTTCTTATAAAATGGTTTAGAAGGGTATATGCATAAAAAATCACTTTCAATTCAATTAACACACTTTGACCTGTTCCCTTTTTAAGCTTTTTTTTTCACACGCTTGACCCATTAGAGAGAACAAAAATATTAGCCTGCATTGGCTAATTCATAAGTAAACATGTTGTATTTGCCACATATATACGGGTTGACTTATTCTACAAAGGATCATAAAAAGGAGAAGGACGAGAAGAATTTGTGGCCTCAAAACAAAACCCTCAAAATAAATAATAAATCATACTTCAAAATATATAAAAATGAAATAATAAATAAAGCTAAAATGTTTCCCACATCGTCCTCGTTCAAATATAAAAAACATCATTGTGTCTTTTTATTTATCGTGTTTTTTGTTTATTTTCGTCAGTGAGTCTTTTTTCCTCGTCATTGCATCTTTTTACCTAGATATTGTGTTATATTACTCAGCATTGTGTTATATTTTGCGGTCTATTGTGTCTTTTTTATTTATCATTGTGTGTTTTTTTTCGTCATTGTCTTTTTTCCTCGACATTGTGTCTTTTTTTAATGAACGAGGACACAGGGGAAACATTTTAGTTTTATTTATTTTTTTCATTTTTGATTTATATTAAGAGTTATGGTTTTTTTATTATTTTCGAACTTTTTTAGGGGTTATTCTTTTAGATCACAAATCCTTCTTACCCTTCTGATTTTTGTGGCCCTTTGTATTTTAGCCTAACCCTACATATTATAGCATTGGGGTACCATATACATTGTACAGTATATGTTTCAAATTTCAATGGTTCAAAATAGTTAAAAACACCGCATCAAACAGCAATAATCTTGTAAAAGAATGTGTTGTTTACATAGAGTTACTCAAAAGATTAAAAGAAGAGAACAAACCATCTGCTCAAGCATTGTTATAGCTCCAAGATTAAAGATATGCTGCATCCTGAGATCCATCCTGATGGCCCTCATCCTGTCCCACAGGAAGTTGTATAAACCAAGAAATCTATCATCATACGGTTGATCCAGCAAGCTCAGAAGATAATCCATTGTCTTCTGCAAGATTTCCATCGGTCGTATAAGTGCAGCTTCCCTCTCAGCTGTCCTAGTATACTGAAAATTGCACCGAAACTTTGTTACTCGCCAAACAATATATAGAAACAGAACTCATTAAAGAAGGCAGTGTGGAATTTTTTTTAACCTCAAATGGCACTAACAAAAATATTAGCAAAACAAACAGGTTGAAAGTTGTCCAAAGTGTATTTAATGTAAACCTCTAAATGATGCTTATTCATAGATTTAGATCATACCTTCTGTAATAATATTGTGTTTCTAGTCATAATTATCGGATTAATGATTTAAAAGAAAACATAGAAGCACAACAAAATGTTTGTGGGTCCACCACCCAATGTTAAAAGCAGGCCCAACACGCTAACCTTTTTAACTGCAAGATATTCAGTTGTGTGGTTCCTATCCCCATCCAAACGTTCATATTGATCGAGATCTCCTTTCCTCTCTCGTTCTGCTCTTTCTTGCTCTGAAACAGTAATCAGCAAAAATTAAGTGCAAGGTTGTTAAAGATCATTCACATTGAACGGCTTTCAATACACTTAAAAGTCTGGAACTACAAAGATCTGGTGACTAACAAAAGTCATGCCCTCTCAAAAATCTGGTGTTTTAGTCTTTCAGAAAAAAAAATTAAAAAAAATAGACACATGTAAACATACTAAAACTCAAAACAGATAGGCAATAACATCCAAGATATCAACTATTTGTTAGATTAAACTTGGAGTAGTAGTACAGGGGTCTCACAACTCAAGTTGTGATCACTGAATATTTACTTTTTTATCAGCCAATAATATGTTTATATTAGGTATAGAAAGTTTTAAAAATAAACACCAAATACTTATTTTTTATCAATCGATAATAAGTACCTTAATTAGATAATCAAATAGAGCAAAAAGTCAAATAAATAAGAAGAATAAAGATATTTTTAAGTTCAGTTAGCTAAACTAATAAAAGAACAATTTAAATCAAAATTTTGGTGAAATATAGAACCTGCTTTATAATTTGTATTATTCTTAATCTGTGTTTGAAATAAAAAGGGATAGACGTAAACCTTTTACAGTGAAAAATAAAAGCTTTTCTAACACGAAAAAAGCTGTTGAAAAGAGGATCATTTAAAAATTCAGCATGAGCTGGTTTTGAACGCTGAATGACAGGTGTAACCAAAAAATATATATACTTAACACATGAAAGTATTCTTCACTCTCCACTCCAGTCTCCACAAAGAAGGCAGACTATAACTGCATAGAAGGAAGGAGAACAGAGACAACCTGTGCCCTTTGTTTTTAAAAGCACGAGAAGCACCGAGGCAATAGTATCCCCGGTGCCGAGGCGAGAGGAGTAGGTGTGCACATCACGTACACAAAAAATATTTAGCATTTTTATATTCATGAAGAGCTTCAATCATCACACGCAAAAATTAGATACAACATATATAAATAACCTCTATGCATGACCTAAAAGCTATGTGTACCCTCATCGCCATACACTGTCGGAGGATGAGCTACCCTTCCTAAGAATTTAAACAAATACTGCTTCTTGCGTATTATTTAACTTTATTCCATATCACCGTCAGTCAAATAACTTATAAATCTCAACCATACATTCACAGCCTCTGGCTGGTCAGCTCACTCATAGTTTAGATGCTCATAATACCAAAATATTGGCATGGCCCTTGGTAGAGCTTGTTAGGAACAAAAGGCACACACGAACAAGAAATCAAAGCGATAAAGAACACGAGAATTTTACGTGGTTCGGTTGCGGTGTACAACCTACGTCCACGGGGTAATTAGGTTTGTATTATTTTGGTGATATATAATAACAAGTACAAGAGACTATTTATAGACCGCATATTAGGGCTACTCCCTTGCTAAACAAGCTAGAACCCAATTGGGCCCAATAGGGTTAGGGCCGGCTAAAAAAATAACCTCCCTAACTCCTTTAATATGCAGTTGTCTAAATGTGGGTCCGGGGATACCACATCGCCCAACAATCTCCCACTTGGTGTCTTCGGACCTAGAAATGCACCATCTCTTCTGTACTTCTGTAAGTGAAAATCCCTCCTGATCTTCAAACCATCCTAATTACCCTTGTCTCCTCAACATTATTCCTGGAGACCAGCTGAAGCTATGCAAAGCTTCAGCTTATCCAGCACCACACACTTGGTAAACATATCAGCTGGATTTTTAGCACCTGGGATGTTCTTCAGACTGATTGTTCCTTCACTGATCAACCCCCTCACGAAGTGATATCTCATCCCTATATGCTTTGTCTTTCCGTGATACACTGGATTCTTTGCAAGTTTAACTGCACTCTCATTGTCACAGTACAATGAGTAGTCGGGTTGTTGTTTTCCTAATTCTTCAAGAAAAGTCTTCAACCAAACTAGTTCTTTGCTGGCCTCTGCAACAGCCATGTATTCTGCTTCTGTAGTTGACAGAGCCACACTTTTCTGAAGTCTAGACATCCAGCTAACTGCTGTCCCTCCCACTGTGAAAACATACCCGGTAGTGCTCTTGAACGTCCCTTTACAACCACCCAGATCAGCATCTGTGTAACCTCTGAGTATGGCATCCTTTTTTCTGAAACATAACCCCATCTTCTGAGTACCTTTCAAGTATCTAAGTATCCATTTGACAGCCTCCCAATGTTTTTCTCCTGGATCTGACATAAACCGACTAACAACCCCAACGGCATGAGCAACATCTGGTCGAGTGCAAACCATTGCATACATTAGACTCCCGACTGCTGATGCATATGGGACTTTGGTCATCTTCGATCTTTCTTCTTCAGTTTTAGGAGACTGATCTTTGGTGAGCTTCAAATGACTTCCCAATGGAGTATTCCTAGGCTTGGTTCTTTCATCATTCATCTTGAACCTTTCTAACACTTTCCCTATGTATTTTTCCTGGGATAGTGTTAGAGTACCTGCCTTCTTGTTTCTAGTGATGTTCATTCCCAGTATCTGTTTTGCTGCACCCAAGTCTTTCATTTCAAACTCTTGGGACATCTGTTTCTTCAACTTGCTTATTTCCTTCATATCAGATCCTGCAATCAACATATCATCAACATACAACAGTAATATGATATAAGAGTTGTTGAATTTCTTCAGATAACAACAATGATCCATCTGGCATCTTTTAAACCCCGACCTCTCCATGAAATTATCAAACTTCATGTACCACTGTCTAGGCGCCTGTTTCAGACCATACAAGCTCTTCTTTAGTTTGCAGACCCAATTTTCTTTCCCCACAACCCGAAACCCTTCAGGTTGCATCATATAAATGTCTTCTTCAAGATCACCGTGTAGAAATGCCGTTTTCACATCTAGTTGCTCTAGATGTAAATCTTCTGCTGCTACAAGACTTAAAACAAGTCTGATGGTAGTCATTTTCACCACGGGAGAGAAGATTTCATCATAATCAACTCCTCTCTTTTGTTGAAAACCCTTGACCACTAAACGGGCTTTATATCGTTTAGACCCATCATGTTCTTCTTTGACCCTGAAGACCCATTTATTTTGCAACGCTCTCTTATCCTGCGGAAGCTTGACTAAGTCCCATGTCTTGTTCTTTTCTAGAGAGCTCATTTCATCCTTCATAGCATTCTCCCACTAGCGAGAATCCTTCATCTTGACTGCTTCAGAGTAGCTTTCGGGTTCACCGTTTTCTGTCAAAAGAATATAGTTAACTGAAGGATTGGAATGACCGGGACTATACCTTTCTGGCTGTTTAGTAACTCTGGTGGATCTCCTGACCCAATTTTCAGTCTGGTCAGGCTGTTGTGGGATCTCCTCGTCTTCAGACTCTGAACTCCCACTGTCAGAAGTTTCTTCTGACTCATTATTTCCACCAGCTTCAAACTCAGGAACTGTGTCGACTTCAGTTTCTGTAGCGGGTTCCTGAACCGGTTCGGGGATCGGTTCAGATCTCTGGTTTTCAATTTTGAATTCAACCTGTTGCTTCTGAACCCTAGAGTTTGGATTTATCACATCTTTGTACAACTCAGCCTCATTAAATGTAGCATGTTTGCTGCGGACTACTTTTCTGCTTTTCGAGTCCCAAAGCTTGTAGCCCATCTTGTCTGACCCGTAACCAATGAAAACATACTTCTTGGCTTTTGAATCTATCTTGTCAGCATTCGGATCTAGGTCATATGCACTGCACCCAAAAACCTTTAAGTGCTCATAATTAACCGCTTTCCCCTTCCATTCTTCTTGAGGTGTTTTGTAACCCAACGGAACTGATAGACCTCGGTTGATAAGATACGCAGCAGTTTTAACAGCGTCTGCCCAGAACATTTTAGGGAGCCCTGCATTTATCCTCATACTTCTGGCTCTTTCATTTAACGTTCTATTCATCCTTTCTGCGACTCCATTTTGCTGAGGAGTACCTGGAACTGTATTTATCATCCGAATGCCATGCTCAGCACAAAAGCTAGTGAACTCTGAGCTAATGTACTCCCCTCCATTGTCTGACTTCAAGCACTTTACCTTCAGATCAGATTCAAGTTCAACAGCAGTTTTCCATTTCTTAAAAACATCAAATACTTCAAATTTATTTTTAAGAAAGTAAACCCATACCTTGCGTGTGGCGTCGTCTATGAAAGTCACATAGAATCTCGAGCCTCCCAAGGATTCAACACGTGTTGGTCCGAAAACATCTGAATGGATAAGCTCTAATTTCTGAGCTTTAGGTGCTTTCCCTGTCTTCACAAAAGATACCCTCTTCTTTTTTCCAAAAACACATGGTTCACAGAATTCAGATTCAACCCTTTTAAGATCTGGAAGCTTTCCTCTGCGACAAGCATCTTCATGCCCTTCTCACTCATGTGGCCGAGTCGTTGATGCCACAACTTTGATAGACTCGGTCCACTCGTTACTGCATTAGCACTACCTGCAGAAACCTCAACCATATACAAAGTACCCCGTTTCTTTCCCTTGGCAATTACCATGCTACCCTTGACGACCTTCCATTGTCCTCCCCCGAATGTTACATCATAACCCTGGTCGTCTAATTGCCCAATGGAAATTAACATTTTTTTCAATTTTGGAATTACCCTGACATCTTTCAATGTCCAAATTGTTCCAAAACTTGTTTTCAAGTCAATATCTCCCAACCCAGTAATTTCCAAGATTTGGTTATTAGCAAGACTTACAGTACCAAAATTACCCCGTCTGAAATTCTTCATCTTTCTCGAGCTTGAGATAGCATGAAACGACGCACCTGAGTCCATAATCCAGGACTCGACTATATCCTCAATACAGCAGATCAATGCATCATCAGAATCTGATGCTGTTGAGGAGGCAACATTCACTTCTTTCTTGTCTCTGGGTGGTTCTGTACATTGACTTCTGAAATGACCATTCTCATTACAGTTCCAACACTTTATGTCGTTTCTTGTTTTTGAACTCCCCTTTCTGTCTCTTGATTTTGATCTTCCCCTGTTACTTACCCTCTTATCTTTCTTTCTACCTCTTCCCTCAGTACTTAGCAAAGTACTGGATGATTCACCTGCATTCTTTCTCCTGATATCCTCTCCTAGGATCAAGTCACGAATACCCTCGAACGTGAGTTTGGTGGTTCCGGCTGAACCACTAACGGCAGTGACTGTTCCTGACCAACTTTCAGGTAACGAGGACAATAATAGCAAAGCTTGCACTTCATCATCAAATTTAATATCAACAGATAATAACCGGGATATGATAGAATTGAACTCATTTATATGAGAGGTAACAGACGCACCTTCCCGCATACGCGTATTCACCAATTGTCTAATTAAGAATACCTTATTAGACGCGGAGGGTTTCTCGTACATGTTTGACAACGCGGTCATCAAACCCTTAGCAGTGGTCTCATTCACTATATTGAAAGCAACGTTCTTAGCCAACGTGCATCTGATGACTGCTAGGGCTTTCCTGTCTAGATCGGCCCATTCTTCATCCTTCATATTCTCGGGTTTTTGACCTCTCAAACATGGAAGCAAATCTTTCTGGCATAACAAGTCCTCGACTTGCATCTTCCACCATCCAAAATCCTGCCCATCAAACTTCTCGATTCTGATCTTACCGTCCTCAGTCATTATCTTTACCGAGTTTCTAACGGAAGCAACGTGCAATACTGATCAGAACTGTTTGACCTCTTCTGGTCAAAAGACAGATTGTACTGTAGCGCGCACTGTTCACACGCCGGAAACACTGTAGCGGCGGCGGTACTGTAGCGGCGGCTAGGGTTTCTGATTAGGGTTTGGTGGCGACTGGCGGCTGGGGTTTATAGTGTGATCCTTGCTCTGATACCAGTTGTTAGGAACAAAAGGCACACACGAACAAGAAATCAAAGCGATAAAGAACACGAGAATTTTACGTGGTTCGGTTGCGGTGTACAACCTACGTCCACGGGGTAATTAGGTTTGTATTATTTTGGTGATATATAATAACAAGTACAAGAGACTATTTATAGACCGCATATTAGGGCCACTCCCTTGCTAAACAAGCTAGAACCCAATTGGGCCCAATAGGGTTAGGGCCGGCTAAAAAAATAACCTCCCTAACTCCTTTAATATGCAGTTGTCTAAATGTGGGTCAGGGGATACCACATCGCCCAACAGAGCTCAGACTGATGCAGTAATTTCTGTTGGTTTTAACAAACTCAAAAACAGAGTATTGTTATTATGTGACAGTTTTTTCTTTTCTAGTTCACCTTTCTCACTCTATTCTAAGTTCACCATTCAGGGGTCATATCCTCCTAAGATCAGTTATACTACCGATAAACTCACACGAAAAACTAGGCAGATGTACCCAAATTCACCATTACTAATTGAGAGATTCAAGTAGCGTGTTAGCCTAGTATACCTCTCCATTTTATTTAACTTGTAATTCATTAGCTAATTATCATATCTTGAACATCTGATGTTTGCTTTGTTACGCTTGGTTGGGATCATGATATGCTTTATTTCTTAAACACCTGCTGGTATGTGTTCATAACTTGATGTAGCTAACTTTTTATACTTCATTCATAAAAAAAAGTAGAATTTTAGTTTTTCAAATTTAACAGAGAGTACCCGAAAAGAGCAGGATAGATTTGTACCTGCAACAATCGTCTTGCAAGTTGAGTGGAAGTCTCACACGTGACCACATTGACGTTGAAAACATGTGATAGAACCCAGAAAACAAAAGATTTATTTTATTGAATAATAAGATAGTTGGCTCGATTCGGGAGGGGCTAAGTTAAACTTGGTAATCAGTAATTGTATTATTGTGTCAATCGATGATTAAAATAGGAGATTATATAAGACATATACTTACACTCTAATCCCTCTAATATAAACATATAAATAAAACAATATAATTGTCTAATATCCCCCCGCAAGCTAAGGCCGGGAAACGAGTTGTAGCTTGGACTGTAACAGGAGAAATCGTTGTGAAGATAGTGGCTTGGTGAACACATCTGCAATCTGATCATCAGTGCAAATGAACTGCACTGAAAATTTCGTTGGGCAACCTTTTCTCGGACCAAGTGAAAGTCAACTTCAACATGCTTTGTGCGCGCATGAAACAGGATTAGCTGACAGGTATGATAGGGTTTGATAGATTATGATTCTGGTTAATTGAGATTAGAGAATAGAATAAGGCAAACAAAGAATCGAACGATAGTGTATTAATGAAAATGTATAGAAAGATTACAATAGATTTTCGGGCCGAGCCCTCTCTCACCGCATAAGCAGGAGCCATGGCAATGCCATCCTAAACATAAATCTACTCCCCTCTCCCTATTAGCTATTAATCCCTATTTATAGAAATATTAGTTGCACTTAACCCCACCCAAAATAGACAAATGTTATTTAAACTAGAATTAGAGCATGATTCCTATCATTACTCCCCCCTTCAAAACAGTCTTGTCCTCAAGACTGGGAGCGAACAACTGACTTGATAACCAAGCGAAGGCTTCCCCAAGAGCGTTTTCAGGTGGTCGACCCTACCCATGCAGCACCCACAAATGATACGATCCGACAGTGACAAACATGCCGAAAGACAGAACCCGTTCAGCATGAGTGGTCCAAAGCTGAGAATTTTCCTTGATGAATAGCCCGACAAAATACCTATCGAAATCTCCTTGTTGAAGCGAAGGAATGAAGCCAACATATATGAATTTAGACAGATTGTGAAGAGTGACATTCAAACAAAAGAGCAAATGTATTGTACCTCCTTTCCAAACAAGGCGTCTATCGCCAATTTTGAACGTAGACACCACCGTGACCATCGAAAGTTGTTTTCGCAGTGGTAGAGGTTGCTGAAATAGAAATATAGGGATTAAGAAATCCTTGGTACCACCGAGTCGACCCGCAGATTGGGTGGTCACACCCACGAGTGAAATTGAATTCACTCGCAAAGCCGAATCAATAGAGGAAAACACAATTGAAGTAGCTGGGATCAGAGCAGCATCCCTAAAACCGGTCCTCCCCTCCGATAGTGATTTACCAGTCATGTTGAAGACAGATCTGGCTAACGGGCCTAAATCTAGAGAGTACCGGGCCACAAAAATTTCCTGCCCCTCACCGAGGCCCAAAGCCCACTGAAGCTCATCCAATACAGCCCAATTATCACCTATCAGCCCCAAACTAGCTTGGTTGGTTGATTGTTTGTCAGATCTATGTATATTATCACCAGCGCCAAACAAATTGGCTTCAGATCTGGAAATAATAGCCTCCGATTGAGCTAATAGAGATAGTGAAATAGGAAAAGAACCGGAGGAAAGATCCACCACACTATCAATTTTCGGATCTGAAGACAGATCTGGAAGAAGTGACAAAGATCTGGAAATTAATGTCGAGATCTCATGAGCGGATTTAGGCGGAGCAGAATTCTGAGGTCCATGTTCGGTTACGTCAGAATTGGAATCCGAAGCAGAGAAAACTTTACCGGTGAATCCAAATCTTATCGAACCGTCATCGGTTCTCTTCTCCTGTTGCTTCATCCAGTCGAGAAACACCCTTCGAAACTCCACCGATTCAGCCCAATCCTCCTCCAATAACTTCAAGGTGGATCTGATTTCAATGACAACAGTCTGTAATTGCTTGATCTGAAACTCATGGGCATCCACTCGATAATTCTGAGTTAGGGTTTCCATGATTGAACAGAATAAAATGGCAGGTCACAGGGAGGTCGGACCAATGATAGGGTTTGATAGATTATGATTGTGGTTAATTGAGATTAGAGAATAGAATAAGGCAAACAAAGAATCGAACGATAGTATTAATGAAAATGTATAGAAAGATTACAATAGATTCCCGGGCCGAGCCCTCTCTCATTGCATAAGCAGGAGCCATGGCAATGCCATCCTAAACATAAATCTACTCCCCTCTCCCTATTAGCTATTAATCCCTATTTATAGAAATATTAGTTGCACTTAACCCCTCCCAAAATAGACAAATGTTATTTAAACTAGAATTAGAGCATGATTACTATCATTATCACACCATAAAGTAGGAACAGACTTAACAGGAACACGAAGCAAAGTTCACGAAGTAGTGTTTGAAGCCATGTGAGCTCAGCTACAGTATCAGCAAGGGCTTTGCATTCAGACTCCGTTGAGGAACGAGAAACAGTCTTTTGTTTTCGTGCAGACCATGATACTAAGTTGGAGCCAAGATAGATCGCATATCCCCCCATGGATCGACGATCGTCTCAGAATCGAGAACCCAGTCAAGGAATGGTAGGCTGAATCTGTGTAGGCATGAAGGATTGTAGCCGACTTATGCATGAGGCGTAAACGTAGTCAGCGTTGCCCTGCAAGTAACGAAGAATTCGCTTGACTGCAGACCAATGGTTTTCAGTGGGAGAGTGCATAAGTTGGCACACTTTGTTAACTGCAAAGGTAATGTCCGGACGTGTCAAAGTGGACATACTGGAGGACTCCCACAATCTGGCGATATCTAACAGGGTTATTAAAAATGACACTATCATTAAGAGCTAGATGGGCATTAGGCGTCATCAGAGTTGTAACTGATTTTGCAATAGACAAGCCCGCACGTTGTAAAAGGTCAAGAATGTGTTTTCTTTGTGAAAGAATAAGATCAGACCCCTTATGCACTACCTCAATACCAAGAAAATAAGACAGTTGGTCCATGTCCTGAACGGGAAAAGATTTGCTAAGACCATGTACTACTTTATCAATAACCTGCGGGTTGTTTACGGTCAAAATAATGTCATCGACGTAGACCAACATGTACAAAAGTGTGCCTCTATGAGAGTAAATAAACAATGAAGGATCCGTCTTGGACCCGTGAAAGCCAAGAGAATGAAGAGCCGTAGACAGTCGATGGAACCAGGCTCTAGGGGCCTACTTTAGCCCATGATTTGGTTTATCAGGATTAACGAACCCCAGTGGTGGTTGTATATAAACTCTCTTTTAGATCACCATTTAAGAAGGCATTTTTCACATCGAGTTGCCTGAAGGACCATTTCTGTGTAACAACTAGAGAGAAAACAGCACGTATGGTAGTGGATTTGACAACTGGACTGAATGTCTC
The DNA here is from genome assembly GCF_021521415.1 of Bidens hawaiensis. Taxonomy (NCBI): domain Eukaryota; kingdom Viridiplantae; phylum Streptophyta; class Magnoliopsida; order Asterales; family Asteraceae; genus Bidens; species Bidens hawaiensis. Next base: position 24,556 of record NW_027496093.1, read on the forward strand.
TTGATAATCAATGCCCGATTGCTTGTTATAACCTTTGGCAACTAAGCGTGCCTTATATCGTTTTATTGCCCTATGTTGTTCCCTTTTTAATTTGTATACCCACTTGCAACCAACTACATTGGAATTCGGGACACGTGGCACTAATGTCCATGTACCATTCCTCATTAGCACCGAATACTCTTCAGCCAAGCCATGGCATGACGCCACTGAGGGTACCTGTTAGCAATAGTAAAGGTTGCGGACTCGATTTCGAGGGAAGAGTGTTGGGTATGGTATGAGGTAGCATTATAGGGTTTGGTTTGTTTTGATAATTGGTTGGTGATAGAGTGAATCCAAACTTGTGAGAGTTGTGTGTTGTTTTGTCGGTTGTAGTGACTGCAGCAAGAAGGGCCATTGTTTGGCTGAGTAGAAGCTTGCTGTATTGAAGAGGAGGAAGGCAAAAAAAACGATGTTTTAGGGTTTGGTGAGTGACGGCAAGAAGGCTCTGATACCAAGTTAAACATGGTAATCAGTAATTGTATTATTGTGTCAATCGATGATTACAGATGATTACAATAGGAGATTATATAAGACATATACTTACACTCTAATCCCTCTAATATAAACATATACATAAAACAATCTTAATTGTCTAATAGGCTAATCTCCGATTTAACTAATTCGAGATGGTAAGTCTTCAGTTACAAGATAAAGTTGATAATCAAAACAAACAAGGCAAAGACCAAGAAAAGAATATATCTCTAGGCCTATTTATTGTAATAAATATTTGAAAGTTCTCCATTAGTTTAGCCCTTCTTGATTCCTTGACATGACTCTCCTCTAATTAAGCCCTAGTTGACTGGTTATGTGGGTAACAGATGGGTTGACCCGACCCACTGGATACTTATAAACATGTGATCTGTTTACATGAATAGTTAGTTAACTTAACATACAGCTCCATGGTTATGTAGGTAACAGATGGGTTGACCCGACCCACTGGATACTTATAAACATGTGATCTGTTTACATGAATAGTTAGTTAACTTAACATACAGCTCCATATATCTTCATTTTTCCTTTATGCAAGTATCAACATTGTGTATTTAAATGCATAGCGTTTGTGCTCTACTAAAAGACTAGATAAAAAGAAACTATTAGCGATTTCCTTGAATGCGCGGTTAACTAGACAGCCTATGTGGTACTTTCGCCAAGCCTTATTATATGTGTCCCCTATATCCAACCAGAGGCTTCTTTATGTTTTAAAACTGAAATTACTATTAGGAAGGAAAAAAAGTGGTCCTAAATAGAAGTTTCATTACTCATAAGAAATTATATCAGGCATGCAAGATGTGCCAATTAGTTAGAACTTCAAAAACCAAGGCAGTGTGTTTAATGTTTATACAGTTAGCCTCAGCCAGAAGACATGAAAACATACCTGGACACATATCTGGACAATAACCAATAATAACCGTTGATGAAACTTGATCTTCACCATCAGTTTGTAAGTTGCTATTACGTAAATGCCCTGCTTTTGTATCTGACACTTCAGCCATAAACTTTCTTCTATCCATACCCAAAACATCAGCCTGCTGTGGCTTTTGGTTTCTACTAACAGCTTCATTTGTCTCAGGTTGACTACGTTCATCTCTAAAACGAGCCAACCGCTTCGCTTTGGCTTGCAATTCTCTGCAGTTGATTATCAGGGAATAATATAAAAATGTCAACGAATCAGTTTATTCTAAAACGGGACCTATTTGATAGCATCATACCTTTCGGCATCGTCATCATCATGTATAGAGTTGTGCCCCCGCAACCCTGGATCAGTTGATAAAGGTGATCGGGTCCGTTTTGGACCAGATAATTCACTTGGATAGATTTCAGGTTTATCAAGATCAGCATACGGTGGAGTCCAAACACGACTACCGGGCCTCGTGCTTAATTTGGGAGGAGATGCAGAAGGCCTACACAACAAAACAGGAACAAAAAGGTTCAAGAGATTCTTATATCGTCCACCAAATGAATATATACAAAAAGAACGACGAGTCAACCTAAAAGACCATGCAAAACCTATGTTGCTAAAAATATTTCCTGCACCCAACAATATTTGGCGCGTTGATTATTTACACAGGTATTTTAATAAAATGGTGTTATGGTCAACCCAGCCCAAGCCATACTCAAAGCCTAGGATTTCTAACCGTTTACAGACGACTTGTGGTCAACAGCACTGTACCTTTCGGTATCAACATCATGTATATAGCTGTTTGCCTGCAACCAACGATCATTTGAAAAGGGTAACCTATTGCGTTTTGGAACAGGAAATTCGCTTGGATTAGTTTCAGGTTTATCAAGGTCAGCATATTGTGGATTCCAGACACGACTGCCGAGCCTCGTGCTTAATCTAGGAGATACAGAGGGCCTACACAACAAACCAGAAGAGATTATGTTCTAAAGCACGCACTGCATGATGATAGGAATAAAATAGAATTAAAATAACACATATCATCCACCAATAAGAAATAAACGTAAAATAAAAAGATCAATCTGATATATGGAGTATTGAAAGACCACATAAAACCTAAATTACATATTTATCCTATATTTCAAGTAATATCTACTATCACATTATACTTGACACGCTAATTGTTTAGGTAAGAATTTCAAGAAAGGTCGGTCAACTCAACCCATACACAAAAGCTAGCTGTTTTCCATATACAGACAACTTCAAGTCAAAAAGCATCATACCTTTTGGCATCATCATGTACAGAGGTGTTCCCTCTGAACCCTATATCGGTTTTTGGAACAGGTAATTCACTTGGATCGGTTTCAGGTTTATCAAGATCAGCATAGGGTGGAGTCCAAACATGACCACCGGACCTCGTGCTTAATCTGGGAGATACAGTGGACCTACACAACAAACCAGATAAAAACAGAACGCTCAAAATCATGCACTGCAAGATGATAGCAAAGAAATGGAGTTGAAATAACATACCTATATCATTCACCAAATGAAGTTATATAGATAACAAGACTATAAAGAATATTAAATGACCAAAGAAAACCTATATTACATATTTATCCTCTGTTTCTAGAAATATCTGCTTCCACCATACACTTGAGACGTTAATTGTTTATATCATACTTGTCAAAGATGAAAGGCGCAAAGGCCTCACCTCTCGCCAAGAAGCAAGGCGCAAAAAAAGCACGTCCGATATAAGAAAGGCACAATACTAAAAAAAATTAAATATATATAATAGGTATATAAAATTCATATTGCTCCCTAAATATAAATGCAAAACTAAAATAAATAGCAAATAAAATCATCTAGCCAACGCAAAAATATTAAACCCTTGTATGTGATTAAGAGTTTATAGATAACTTTAAAAATCAATACCAAACCATTTATTTTAACGGTTTGTTGTTAAAATAAAAATAATTAGTAATCAAAATACTAAAAGGTCAAATATAATAAAGAACTCTTTAACATAATTTGAGGTAACAAATAAAAAACTGAAATAAAGTAAAAACCTAGGATTCAGAAGAAGTCGAAACTTTCACAAGTAAAAACAGCCAAAAAAGTTAAAAACCTTTGATATGTTAGGTAGGCATAGAGGAAACGAAATACAAAAAGGGTACATCTTCATTTTAAGATGTTACCGTCTTCTCTATTTCACATTTTAAGACTTTCTCATCTTCTGCATTTCACTTCTCCAAGTATCATTTTCTTCTCCGAGTTTTGTATGCTACACAAAGGCCGATTCAGGCCGGTAAGCTGCAGTTTTTAAGAAATTTTTGCAGGTTCTGGCCTGAAACCTACCAGAACCTTGCAAGAAGCTCACGAGAACGCGCCTAGATAGTATGGCTGCGCCTAGGCAAGCACATTTTGCGCTTTTGGCGACCATGGTTTATATAATAATTTCAATAGCATAGACTGCTTTGGCCAATATACCTCCGAACTCTAGTGAATAGCATCATACCTTTTGGCAACGTCAGGTACAGAGGTGTTCCCTCGAAACCCTGCATCGGTTGAAAAGGGTGGTCTGGTCCGTTTTGGAACAGGTAATTCAGTCGGATCGGTTTCAGGTTTATCAGCATATGGCGGAGTCCAAACATTACTTGTTAATCTTGGGGGAGACACAGAAGGCCTGCACAACAAACAGATGGAAAAAGTTGCACACCGCTTGTTGATAGGAAAGTAACGGAGTTGAAATAGTCTCCTTATATCATTCAACAAATGAAAATGCATAGAAAAAAATGTCACAGCGTGTTTATCCTATTATATTTCAGCTAGCGTCATGTTAACCGCATACAGTGTATTTAGTTTGTTTTATTATTATAATTTTGGAGTTATAGAAAATAATTGAATTGAAATGGCACACAAACGTGAAAGTGGTTCAACAAACAGAAACAGATGAATTATTTTACATAGATAAATAACAATTTAAGGAGTAGTCTAGATGAATAAGTCGTGTATTATAACTAACTTACGTAGTTAAGTTTTGCAAAGTGGAGTGTGTCGGTGGTGGTGATCTTGTTCTTTTCAAATCCCCTGCTGCTGGATGATGATGATTATTATTATTATTATTAAACCTAGAGGAGGAGGAGGAGACGAACAAGATTTAGATTTATTAGGGTCTGTAATAAGAACAAAATCATCAAAATGAAATGAAATGGATAGTAGTAGTAGCAGCATACCGGGCGGAAGGTGTTGGTTGTCTGGGACCAGAGTTCTTGTCAAATCCCATTTTATTTATTTATCAACTTCACAATCTCTTCTTCATCTCCATAAACTCAAACCTCTTTCCCTCAATTTCACTGATTCAGGAAGTTACACAACAAGGCCTGACGTATTTTCTTCAATGGTTTCTTCAAAGATTGCCTAGTAAACGAGGTGAAGACAGTTGTTTTGGTGGACGTGCCCGAGGGGAACTAGGTTTTTTGCGGATACGGTGGTGAGGTTGAATCTGCAGAAGCTCGCGTCGGTGACGGAGGCTATTGCACGCGGCGGTGAGGCGGCGGCTTAGTCTCAGGTGATGGATTGGATTTCGTTTTTTTTTTTTAAAGAAATATTGAGGATGATTTATGACCTTATAAATTTATTGGAATTACAAGAATGCCATCGGTTGTCGGTTTAGTTGAACTGTTAAAAGTGACATTCCATTATTGTCGATGCCATAATGGGTACGGCTGTGATTGTCAGTTTGTTGCGTATACTGTTTTGTTTATTCATAAACGAAAAAAGACTCGCATAATGTGTAAATATTATCTTTAGTCTATGATATTATGATATGTCAATATTATAGTTTTGGTTCGGATAACATTTTAAATTCGTATCACAATATCGTTTAAATTCATATCACAATATCGTTCACTAACGGGTGACACGAAATAAGAGAAAAGGTTTTGTTATTTTTCGTATTGAATTAAAATGCTTTTGTTTTTTAAAAACACAAATACCATAATATGTGTTATCTTGCTATATTAAGGTGTTTATTTCTGGTCACTTGAGATCTTTTTTCTTTCTTCGAGGTGGACAAATTGCAGATTTAGAAGTAGATTAATTAGTTCAAACAAAAACACAATTAAAGATGCCACGTCATCTTCGTCATCCCCACAGATCTCCCCATGACAACAAAAGCGCTCACCTCTTTACCTTAAAATAGGTTATGTGAAATTCATCGTTCGAGGATTGAACTCAAGTTCTTTGGTCCCCCAATACTTTTTCCTCGCCCTCAATAATATTTCAAAAACTATATTTGATATCAAGCCCTCAAGATCCTTAGTCCCTCAATTTTATTCCTCTCTCTCATTAATATTCAAAAGCTATATTCGGGATCAAGTCCGGCGACACTAGCTCGATCACAAACCAAAACAAATAATCACGTTGTGCATAAGTTTAGAAAACAAACTAACATCAATATGCATAACAATTAAAATGTGTAATTTTTAATAGTTAATAGTAGTGTAGTTGGACATTCTTTTGACCATAAAAAGAATAAAATTTGAAGTAGTTGGGATTTGAGCGTGCACGCTCATGATTGTAGGGTGAAACTCCTAACCCGCTAGACTATAGAGAACAAGTGTTAATGGATTTAATTAAAAGAGAAAATTATTGTTTGCGTTCCTATGGTTTAAGAGCGGAAACACAATGAGTCTCTGAAATTTTTTTGAACTAGTTGAGTCCCTGTGGTTTCAGAAACGAACAATTTGAGTCCCTGTGGTTTCAGTAAAATGAAAGTTTACCTTGAAAGTTAAGTAAAGGCAGCGACTCAAATGGTTCATTTTTTAAACGACGGGACTCAACCAGTCCAGAAATTTTTTCGGAGACTCATTATGCCTCCGCTTTAAAAACACAGAGACGTAAATAGTGATTTTCTCTAATGAAAATATTTTATATGTCTTATGCATAATACTATCTTTTTTCAGGGGGGGGGGACAAGGCCTCAAAAATTTAGAGGCCTAAAACTCTAGCTTTACCTGCTTACCTTGTTGGATCGGGCCTGATCAGAGTGTTCATTTCCGGTTAGTTGAGGCTCTATTTTTAGTGGTAGACAAATTGTAAATTTGGAAGTTGGTTAACTAGTCCAAACAAAAAAACATGATTGAAGATCATCATTTTCATCATCCCCACAGCCCCCATGACAACAACTTCACACCCTTCTTTACCTAGAAAATAGGTTAGCTGAAATCCGCCTTGAAATGAACCCTAGATTGTTGGTTCTTCAATTCTTTTCCTCTCCCTCAATAATATTCAGAAGATATGTTTGATATCAAGCCCAGTGGCACTATCTCTAGGGCTGCCTCAACGATTTAGGAGGTCTAAATCAAAATGAGATTTTGTGGTCTTTTCATGACATTGTGAAAAAAAATAAAAAATAAAGAAAACTGCATGTCCTGAACTCGTGACCTATAGCTTAGTAACAACCAAGCTTATCACAGAATCAATACATAATTTTGAATTTCCTTTACCGATTGTAGTATGTCCATATACAATGTTTTTGTTTGTTTTTTTTATTTGAATGCCCTAATTAAGTTTGGATCTAAAGTCCTTGCTTGATTTTGCTGGTCCTCGGGCCAGCCCTGACTAGCTCAATCTCAACCCGAACAAATAATCACGTAGCATGTGAGTTTAGAAAATCGCCACCTTTCCCATACCAACTCACTGAATTGTCTTTCTTTACGTATTTAGGTCTCAAAATTTATCGTCAAATAACATATTTTGCTCTTAATTATCCCCTAATGCAAACAAATAACAAAAGGCATACACAATATTCTTAAATTACATGATATTACGCTCTTAAAAAGTACTCATCTCTAATGGACCTTTTAGTAGGATTCCGGTTTTGAAATTACATGAGTAATTGTTGGTAATTCCAGATCATATTCATAGCCAGTGAATATAGAGTTTTCTACCAAAATGGGTTGAGTAGAAAAATTATTTAGCAAAATAGACGATTTTAAAAATATTTATCAAATTATATGATTTTTGAAAGCCTCATTTTTTCTCACTCCTACTTTTATTGGACAAAAATATTTTCTATACAAAAAATATATCTAAAATAAGATAGAAGTAATATAACAAAACTGAATTGAAAATAAAAGAAAAATTATTTCATCTCGTTTTATTCAAATTATTAATAAAAAATGTTTTGAAAAGTCGAGTTAATAACTATATAACTATAATAAAAACAATGGTAAACAGCTTCCTTGCAATCGAATTGACATTTCATTACTAGGTGGTGCAAAAGTAGTAAGTATACATGATTTTTTAAAATAAAATAAAAAATCTTATGTTGTTTTTAACTATACAAAACATTTATTAGAAAAAAAAATATACAAAAGAGCAATTTTAAATTAAGGAATAGAAAAGCTCGACTGAAAAAAACTTACATGGTTAACCAAGTCGGCTTTGCGAGGCTCGTTTACAAATATATATGAGCTTTTTTCAAATCGGCTTTAATCAACCGAACTTCAAACAAGCCGCAAGTGACGAGCCACAAACATTTAAAACATCCCTATAGCTTTTTCGAGCCAAACCTTTTCTCTTCATTAATTTAAAAATATGTTTATTTGAACTTTCTTGATTATTTTTAGAATATTTTTAATACATATATAAATAATAGTGTATAATAACAAATATAAAATGAATTAGCTAACGCATTTCTAGAAAATAACTTAACAAATGAAAAGAATAAATATCACTCTAAAAAAATGAAGAAAAACGAGATGAGAAATAAACATCTAAAATTTACTTTTCAATTTAATATTGTGCTCCATTTAATTTAAATAAAAATAAAATTATCCAAAGTTTTATATCCAATATTGAGAAAATAGAGTTTTCGAAAATCACGTAATTTGGTAAATACTTTTGAAATCAACCATTTTGGTAAATAATTTTTCCATCAACCTCATTTTGGTGAAAAACTCGTGAATATAGAAGGACCTAAGTTAACAAGTTGGCCAAGTGAGTTTAGTTTCCTAATTGTAATATGATTAATATGGTAATGCCTCACCAAGTTAGGGTAAGATTATAAATATAGGCTTGATTAGATGCTTTACATGTGTAATCAACAAAGAATTATTGTAACAGGCTTGATTAGATGCTTTACAAGTATAATCAATAAAAAAATATTGTAACGAGCTTTTGAACCGATTTTTGCTTGCAATAATAAAGTATTTATCGATTATGTGCCTTGATATATTATCATGTAAAAGACGTATTTTCAACATAGTCTTGCTGAGGTTTGAATTGGTCTATATTGTGATTGATATGTGAATCTTTTGGCTTTTCATGTAAAGTTGATGGCATACACCGCAACCGAGTATTATTGTTTCTCTGGTTTTCAAGAGTTGACGAAGATGAACGTGTAATTACTCCTTAAGTAGTTATGAATTGATGAAGATGAACAATGGCAATGGCCTGATTTGGGGTTGTGTCGATTCAGTAGCGAAACTTGGGCTTAATCAAAGGGGTGCCCGAAGTCGATGAAAAATATTTTAGGGACGTCCATTTTCAATGCCTATAAAAATTTTCGGACGAAAAACGCAAAAAATTACACTACTAAACGATAAAACAGGGGTGACCGAGAACGTCGCGGGTCCTTCATAACCTTCGCCCTGTGTGCATTAAAAAAGATTATTTTTAATAATAAGAAAATTTTAGTGTTTTGAAGATGGACATTGGTAATTACTCCTTTGGGGTTCAAAAATTGGCGAAGATGAAAAACGGTAGTGGCATGCTTTGAGACGGTGGTTTGTTGTTATTAGAGGTGTCAATATAAGTGGGTTGGGTTGGATTTTGGTGATGGGTCATGATAGGTTTGGATCAGAAAGGGTATGGGTCAGGATGAGTTTTTAAAAAGAGGGTTAGGATAGGTATGGGTCAAGATGGATAAAGTTAATCCATCTTGACCCAAGTAAATGTTAAAATGTAAAGGGTTTCAAAAACCCCTCAAAAAATATTCAAAAAATTTAATAAAAAAATTAATAACTCAAAATATAAATCAAAAAAGCAAAAACTAAAATAACTAAAATGTCTACCCCGTCATCCTCGTTCATTAAAAAAAAAGTCGGTTCGACTTAGTTCAGGGTCGTTTTTTTCGGTTTATTTTTGCTTTTTTTTCATTTCAGTATCTATTCGGGTTCAATGTTTTCGGTTTTTGTTCGGTTTCATTTCTCGATTTTATTTGGTTTAGGATAGATATGGGTCAAGATGGGTAAAGTTAACCCATCTTAAACTAAGTAAAGGTTAAAATACAAAGGGTTTCAAAAACCCCTAAAAAATATTCAAAAAAAAATTAATAAAAAAATAATAACTTAAAATATAAATCGAAAACGCAAAAAGTAAAATAACTAAAATGTTTCCCCCGTTATCCTCGTTCTTTAAAAAAAAACTTGGTTTTGTCACGGTTCAAGTTCGGTTTTTTCAGTTTTTTTTCACTACGGTTTTGCTTTTTATGATTTTGGTCGGTTTTGGTATATGTTCGGTTTCAATGATTTCGGTTTCAATTTCTCGGTTTCTATTCGGTTCCATGGGTTTTGTTTGAAACAAAATTGGATAAAGCTTGTTTTAGTTCGTTCTAACCCCTAGACAAACCCATTCTAGCCTGTAACCAAAAGTCACTAGCATTTCCCAACCCATCTTGACCTTCTTGCAAAATTCTTTTGATCCATTCTGACCCATTTCAATTTTAAAAATTCAAATCGACCCAAAACAACCCATTTGAGTTTGTTTTGCCACCCTTAGTTGTGACAGATGAATCCCATTGAAGAACAATATGAGGAGAAATACGCTGAGGTGTAGTGGATTCAAAAAAATTTTCTTTATAGGTTTATCTTTTTTAAGAACTTTTCACATGCTTATTATTTTCAGGTCGAGTCGTTATGTCAGGTTGGCGGCTCATTATATCTAGGATCCCATAGGTTAGAACTTTCGGGTCGGGTTAGATCTTTCAATTTAGTTTCGATTTAAATGTTGATTTTCTTTGCAACAAAGTGTTCCATTAGCCATGAAGTTTATGTTACAACAACACCAATATCACAAATTCATATTCACATGATTCACAAAATTTATATTCACAAATTCAAACTCATAAACATATTCTTAGAATTCATATTCACAAATTTCATATTGTTATCGGGAATTGAATAAAACAGCTTATTAAAACTAATGAATATTAGTATTACCTCAAATAAACGATGATTAAACAAAAATTTCATAATGCCAACATGTATGCCAGTTCTATATTTTGTTTGCAAATAAATGTTTTTAGCATCATTTTGAAAACAATGAAATTATAGTTGCTTATAAAACTTGATGTCACAGCCCCTTGGCCAATGGCAGAAATGTCGGGGTGTGTAGATTGAAATCATGCACATGGTATTAAATGTAAAAACTCATATTAAAATAAACCAACATATTGTTCAAACCAAACATAATCCAAATAGAAAACATGACATAGCAATTTATTCATTAAACTTCTAAGTCTGACTCATCTCCTATATAAAACTTCAAGAATCTTCATAGCTTAATTTCCATCACCTAAAAAATATGCTGTAACATCCTAAAATTTTAATGTTGAATAAAGAAAGTTACGTTTAGTGAATTCGCGTTATTAATTATTTAATATCGAGTAAGGAGCGGATCATGGACTTGGATTAATTGAGATGGGTTAAATGAGAATGGGCCTTAGGTCCATGGGATTTAAGGGATATAAATATCCCCTAAACCCCAAACTATCATTCATTTCACCTTATTTTCTAACACTCCAAAACACACACACCACACACCAAACCCCGCCGGCCGGCCGAGGAGAGGGGAGACCAGATCCGAGAGAGAGAGAGAGAGACCGTTGGTTGTGATTAAACAAGTAAACGAGATCCAAACAAGCTCAAAAAGGTATGATTCTTGATCTTTGAAGTTTAAAGATCCAAGTTTTATAGTGTAGATACGACCGAAATGGTTGGGAAACGTAGTGGGTGATGTCGAACCATAACAAGGGTGTTAAAATCGCCAAAATGCTTGATAGAAACCAAAACAGCGGCTGATCTGGGCAACTTCACCGCGAACTGGGCAACTTCGCCTTCAAAGCGATAACTTCGCCTTCAAAGCGATAACTTCGCCTGAGGCCAAGTTCGCCTAATTGATAACTTCGCTTACGGCCAAGTTCGCCTAACTGGTAACTTCGCCTAAAGCCAAGTTCGCCTGATGACAACTTCGCCTAGAGCTAAGTTCGCCTGAGGTTTAACTTCGCCTAAAGCCAAGTTCGCCTGATAACTTCGCCTAGAGCTAAGTTCGCCTGAGGTTTAACTTCGCCTAAAGCCAAGTTCGCCTGATAACTTCGCCTAAAGCTAAGTTCGCCTAAGGTTTAACTTCGCTTAAAGTCAAGTTCGATTAGAAGATAAATTAAAAATCTAATGAAAAATGTGTTAAGACAGTTAATGGAAATAAAATTTTTCCAAGCTGACCTGGCAGCTCGACCCCAGCCAGGGGCTTTGCCCCTTGGACCCTGCTAGGGGCTGCCGCCCCTAGACCCCGCTGCCAGGGGCGCTGCCCCCGGACCCCCGTTCGTTGTGGGTCATATAAAGATAGAAATACATTATGAGAAGTGATAGTTAATTGATACGTATACTTGTTATACAGTCAGCCGTGCACAACTGAAGAAAGGGATTACGATTAACTGTGAACGTAACCGTGTTCAGGTGAGTTCTAGCCCCATTCCTTGTTATGTTTCCGGGGCTGTGTGCATACTTGATGTGTTGTTAATACATTTATCCTAAGTGATAAGTGTATGCCATATGTGATATATGTGATATGTATGAATGATTGCTTGATGGTACGTGAACGATCTTCGGATATTGCACGTACTGTCAGGTTGTAACGTTATAAATAAGGTAAGTATGATATGTATGTTTATGTGTATGAACGTAATAAAGTTAATAAAAGAAGGAAATGACGGTTGTATGGTTGTATGGTTACGAAAAGGGTACCGAGCCCTAATAATATTCGAGGTATGATGTATGGTTGTATGGTAACGAAGAGGGAATCGAACCCTTCTAATATTCGAGAACTAGGGACCAGACCCTTATAATATCTGTGAGGTTATAGGGCGAAAGGCTCTTTAAAACGTATGATTATGTATGTAAAGAAAGTATGAAGGTAAAAATGAAAGTATAAGCACTTAGGTGTGTATGAAGGAAAGTTAAGAGGTTAAGTATGAAATGTAAGAATGTATTGTATGATTATGTGATTAACTAGAACTCACTCAGCGTAGCTGACTTTTAGTATGCACGCAGGTGAGTAGGATGAGGCAGCTCGCTTGAGGAGACACGTGGCACTGAACAAGAGTCTGGCATCTGAAGACTTATGATGTTTTAATTTTAATGCTTTAATGTGAAAGACAAAGGATGTTTTGAGACAAGTTATGAATTATGTAATGTTTTATGAAAGTTTTATATTCCGCGTAAATGTTTTAATTAACTCTGATATTTAGAACTGTGTTTATGAGTAAATCCAACACGAAAGTAGGGCTACCGGTAACGGGGCCTTACATATGCTAGAGTGTCAACTAAAAATAGTTAGTGAGAACATATGTTTTAAAAATAAGTTTTATGTTGAAAACATTCCATATGTGTTAAGTTACTTGTATACTTTGGTGATTACAGCCAAACCTCTAGCACGTTTAGCTAGTCATCAAACCCACGATTAGACTATTATGTTTAATGTTTAATGATCGTCGGATTCTGAACACACAAGCCTTTACCCGAGGCCTGCGTGGGCGGGTTAGGCCAATAGATCTATCAGCATACTACCACGGGCTTAACAAGTTAAAGGTTGTACATGAGATTAAGTATACACTCGTAATAATCACACATAATGAATATCATGAAATAAAGCTTGAATAAAATAGCATGTATAGAACATAGAATAAATAAGTTGCATGTTTTCTACCCCAAAGTATAAAACGTTTAATAGCATGTAAAATGGGTTGTGAACTCACCTTGCTTGATAGATGAACACGAACACGAACAAGAAGTTGTTGAACCGGTCACGGGATGCCTTAGATTAAGTTTTGAGTTTTAAATTAGTTAGAGTGTTGCATACTAGAATGTTTTAGACCAAGAGCATGAACTCTAGCAAGTTGATTACCAGGTAAGAGTCACGGGTCCAATGAGATTATTTACGCCACTCTTGCCTTCGACAGAACCGTTTGCTTGTCAGATACATACATACCCGGTTTATACTCTATTTGTATACTAACTCAAAATGTTTTAGAATGGTTTTGATAAATAATAAACTATGAGGTTAAAAGTGTAATATCATATAGTTTGGCTGTTTATTGACATTTAAGAAAGTATAGGGTTCAAAGTGTAAATATTATAGTTTAGGATGCTTATTGACATTTATGAAATAGGGTTTAAAGCATAAATTTTTTATAATTTAGGATATTTATTGGCATTTATGCAAGTATAAAGACTAATTATGTAAACTTAATTTTTAATTATGATAACTTTATGCGTTTTTTGAAGATCATAAGAATATTTATAGTTATTAATGGAAAAATTATACTTTGATCCAAGATTTTGAGAAAATAACTGTGATCCCTTGGAATAACATGATCATAATAATCTTTTAAAGCAAAAGGTAAGGGTTTTAGGGGGTGTTTGGGATTCTTTATTTTACCTCCTTATAACTTTTCATTAAGTTAATAAGTTACAAAAGTGTAACTTGTCACACCCCAAAAACCTTAATATAACAGCGGAAGACTTACTCAACTAATTTGGGCGGTGACAGACGCCGTTTAGCCATCAGTATTAAAGCACAACATATTCACATACAAGTTGAACTTTTATTCATTATAAAATGTCATAAATCGCACGTGTCAGAGTACACGTTTTTTTTAAATAGAAGTCCAACATTCAAGTATTACACACTTATTTTTCCCACATCATCTCCACGAAGCCTCCGATTTTCATTTACCTGAAAACACGTTTAAAATAGTTTTGTCAACACAAAGGTTGGTGAGTTCTCAACTTAAAAACCATGATGTAACAGCTTTCGGCTTTTACATCAATTATTTCTTCACTTTAATCAATGGGAATATCATTATTAACTTGTATTTCACTTCACATTTATTTCATCGAAACAAGGTTTTCTTTGTTTAATTATTCCCATAAATACCACTTTGTCCATACAGACTAAAGTCATCTCATTACCTTGCCTTTACTAGACCAAGGTCTACTTTCGTTTTATACACGAAAGTTATTCAAATTTTCACACCGGTCCTCACTTTACCACGAGAGACCATTTGGCCCCCCTTTCGCTATAGAAACAAAAGTGCATAAAATTCAACACTTTATTTAACAAGTGTGATAGTTATAGACTAGCTAGGAGTATAACAAATGTATGACTCCCTTAAATCTATAATCAAAGCGTACAACAATCGAAATATTTATCACTTACCTCACCGGTGCGACCGGTGATGATAGGGTGTCACCCCGATAGATCTATCAATATTTCTATGCCTGTTTAACAGTTAATGATTATAAGGCTGTGGAATTGTTCTCGATTTTTACCCACGACAGCCCGACCATATTGGTCAAATTTAAAGTCATTCCAATACCACAATTGTCAAGATAAAACGCGTTTTGGCCCAAACGTGTTTTCCCCCAAAACGTTTATAAAATTATTTAAATGTATCAAAAACAGTGGGAATTTATGAGAAACTCACCTTTGTCTCAGCACAATTAACACATACGAGATGATACACAACCAGTTGATGCAAGATCTTAACAATAGTCATTCAATGATAACTGGATTTCCTATGTTTAATACAAATATATTAATACATAGCACATACACAATTAGGAACGTATCCTAACTTAACTCGTTTATCCTTACGTGTCTTATTTATCATAATTGTAATGATTAAATTACGAAGTTCTATCATTTTAGAAAATCGTAACCAACCCAGATGTTTCAAATTATTGTATATTTATAAACTTAGTTCCAAACCGTCTTTATATAAGTAATACGTTTCTCGAAACTAAAATTGATGTTATTTAATATAAGTATATATATTTATTGTAAAATTATAATAACCTTTTATTAACCGGTTATCTGAATAATTTATTTGGTCCAAATATCGTGTATGCATATATATATATATATCATAAATTTACACGAAATTGTCCAAGTCTCGATTATGCTGTTTATAACACTCGATGTTAGCTAACGGTTTTCTAATTCATTGTTAACAATCTTTTCATTGGCCAAGTTATTTCCGGTGACGATATTTATAATAATCTTTTGTTATATAACTTTTTTAACACTTAAAGATATAAAATATATACCTCGCTTACGGTTCGAGTCTAGATATCGGCTCAAAACCCGCATGCAATGCGATCCGGATACACCAACGCGTTTGTTTTTGCGTCACGAACGTTTCTCCGGTCTCGAATCGTCCATACGACACCTCAAAACCTACATGCAACCCGTTTTTAATAAACTGTTTTCGTTATGAAATCTGACCAGTAACTTACAAAGCTTATAACTCACCTTCCAGACATCTGATCATCGATTCCTTTAATGTAATCAACGATCTATGTGTTAGGAAGGTTCACCGATAGTTTCAGCTCGATCTGACCACCGCCGGACCGCCGCCGGCCACCTTGCCGAAATTCTCTAACCTCTCTCTCTAATAATGCAGAAATGTGATCAATAATGGTGAAAAGTGGGGGTAGCTCACTTATATAGGTGCGATTTTAAACGAGTTTCACGATTGCGTTTCGGTCTCTCGCTTCCACGATCCCGCTACTTCAAGTGGCGTTGTATTTTCCAAATACATTCCGTCAAAATATTTATTCCGTTCCCGACTTAAATTTGACTCGTTAACTTATTATTTCCGCTAATAAATGATTATCGATCGTTTTCTAGTGTCGGTGTCGGTTCCGTGTTGCTCCAAAACTTAATAAAACTAGTTTAGCTGTTTTTCCCAAAAACAACCCATCCAAACTTATGATGTCTATTCGATTTATTTTATCCACATAATAAACCTCAAAATACGATGGCAATATTAACTTTTACAAACTTATCGGTACACGTGCTTTAACGACCGTGTTCGAAAATACTAATTTGCATTTTCCCGCTTCGTTATAACTCAGAATTGAGTCACTTTTCACCTTCGTTCTCCGTTTTCAATCCTCTACAATATTCAATTGAATCCACCCATATATATTATCTCGAATATCGGGTTGAATATTCGCATGTTTTACCGAAAACGTTCGTTTCTTCTAACTTATGACCAAAATTTCCTTATTCGGTCTGACTTCGCACTTGCATTCCTTTATATATATTATCTTCATTCTTAGAATAAAATAATATCATAACTTACGGTCTTAATTTCTCACTTAACCCGGTCTAAACATGTCTTAATCTCGATTACGGAATATAATAATACTTTTTATTTTACCGGGTGTCACATAACTTATGGAGCTTTTTCTCTCACAATATAAGCAATTCCAAACACCTTATTACTTTTCAAAAAATTAATAAGTTATAAGTTGATGAAAATAAGCAATCCCAAACACCCACTTATTAACAATTTATGATGATCATGGTGAGGGTATATAAACAACTATAAAGATTCAAATAAAACTCAAGAATATAAGAATATACCAAAGTAAATTCAAAAGAACACGATCAAAATTAAAGAAATATGAAGAACAACAAAGAAAAGATGTATAACTTACTTGATTATGCTATAGAGGGAATAAAGAGAATTGGATTTGGTGTGAAAAATAATGAGAATGAGAGACTCTATTTTTAATAGAGAGTAGGAGGTTTGAATACCGTTGAGATAGAGATAAAACTTGTTTAAATATTAAGAGATAACTTAATATTAATTTTAATAATAATGATAACACAATATATATATATACATATATATATATGTGTGTGTGTGTACATGTGCATTTTTAAAGTGCACGGCACTTTTTGATTTTTATTTTTACTTTCTTTTCAAATTATACGAATTAGATAAATTTACTTGTGAAACAAGGTTAAGATAGAAGGTATTAGAATGTTCAATTTTTAAATCACATGATTAATTTGAATACTTGGGATAAAATTAATAATAACAAAATATTTTGTTGCATGTTATAAAATACTAATCTAGGCATTCCGGTTCAAAGAGTCGTATTAACTAATAAGCACGATTATGATGAAATGAACATATGATCATATAATTATGCATACAAAGTTAATGATGTTCCATAAATAATACATAATTCAATACTAACAAATGTAGACGATGAAATGAATACGAGACCTTTATTAAATGAGTCCAAAAAACTAGCGATCATTAGCAAGAAAAATGCATAGATGTTGCACTTGATCTGCAATATATTATCCACGGTTGTCGATTCTTATCTTGATGGCATCAAATATGCTTTTTGTATTGATATCTTTTTTAATAATATAAAACTATTAATCTATTAGCTTATAGCCCAGTGTATTATATATTTATATATAAAGCGATTATCTAACAGGCCTGTAAAACAGTCACATTAATAAACTAATCATACATTTTTATCAGAGAGCCGTTATACTACACAAAATTTTGTTCTTACTTAATTTACAAATATCAAAACCTATTTATTTAATCTAGTTTATTTCCATTCAAAAATCACTTGGGCTGGTTTGAGCACCCGACGCCCCACCTTCAGCATTCGCAAAGGGTGACATGTAAATAGCTCGAGACTGATTCATTCTATATCTGCTTTTGTTACATTTCCTCTCCATGTTGGATGAAATGTACCAAAGAAATCTATAATTGCCAAAACGTAATCACACAAAGTTAAAGGCCAAATAGAACAAAACAGGAACCAATTTTACATCTTTTATTCATAATTTTAACAATCAACATTAAATTATAAGCAAAATATGAAGAGTAAAGTGCCAAAATCGTTCTTGAGGTTTAGTCAATTATGTGAATTTCGTCAAAAAGTTTCTTTTGTGCAAGTGGACCATTGACGTTTCCCACTTCTTGCTATTTTCGTCCAACTCGCTAACTCCGTTAATTTTTTCAGAGTTTGATCTGTCTTTTTAATTTGTTTAATCTCAGGGACAATTATGCAATTTACTCCTTTATTTTTTAATTTTGCTTTTAGGGGGTGTTTGAGATTTCTTATGAAACCTCCTTATAAATAAGTTAATAAGTTACAAAAGTGTAATTATAAGTTACAAAAATGTAACTTATTAACTTTTCTCACTCATACCAAAAGCAATTCCAAACACCTTATTCCTTTTCAAAATGTCAATAAGTTGTAAGTCGGTGAAAATGAGCAATCCCAAACACTCCTTAATCATTCTTAATTTTTTGTTCTAACAGATGTGTTTAGATTCAATTTCTGAAATAAATTAATTCTAGCCCACATCATCGGTTCTTGACTAAAAAAGCTATTCAACCCAAATCAATGATCTTTTCAACAATCATCATCATCACCCACAATATCAGTTCTCTACGCTGTTGAAAACTGTGAAGAAGATGAAGATGAAGATGGGTGAGAGAATTTCTGGTGACTTTGGTTTGTAGATGAATTAAATCGTTCATGTTCATGACCCAATGGTTTGATTTTATCGATTTTCTGGCGATTTTGATGGCCAGTTCGGCGTTAATGGGTGGGGGTGCCAGAAAATCAACGGCTTCATCATCATCATCATCATCATCATCATCATCATCATCGTACTCAGTATATCCCACCAATAGCAATGCTATGGTAGGGTCTGAGGAGGGTAAGATGTAGACAGCCTTACCTCTATCCCATAGGGATAGAGAGGCTGCTTCCGGTGAGACCCCCGGCTCGATAGTAGTTTTGCATCAAGCCTTGGACATAAGGCACATAGCACTCAATCATCGGGACACCGGCTGATCGGTGCATGTGCCCTTGTCTTTCGGCTATCAACGCCACCACATGATGCCTGATTAACCTTCCGCCACTTTTAACGTTATTTTCACGAGATTAGTAAAATAACGTCAAAATTAGTGCAATTTTACTTTTGCCCACCCGAGGGTTCACACATATATACATTATATGCGCGCACCGCAAGCAGGGCGTAAAATCAACGGCTTATATACCGCAATTGATTTGGTAGTTCTTTGAGTTGCAAAGATATTTTTATTTATGGAGAGGAGAGATGGATTGTGGCCGGACATGGTGGAGGCCAGAGAAGGTGCTGGTGGTCCAGATCCCCTATACTGCCTTCAACTTCAAAAGATGATGTTATTTAGGGTTTCTTTACTTTTACCTTTTGTTTTTCTAAAAACATAGATGTAAAAGATAGAATTGCTCATGACTTAACAGTGAAAATGAGCGGAGTTAGTAAATTGGACGTAATTGACAAGAAGTCGAAAACCTCAATTGCCCAGTTGTACAAAAGAAGAACAAAATTCATATAATTAAGCAAACCTTAAGTATGATTTTGGCACTACTCAAATAGAAAAGAACCTAAATTTTTTACAGTCATTTCTTAACTAGTGTTGCATATAAAGTCATTAACATGCTACATATAAAAAAACTAGTTGTCGTTCCTGAACTTCGCGGCACGAGCATGTAGTAGCAGTTATTGGTTTGTTTGTTAGCGTAAAGGGTACAGATCTCCAAGCAACAATTTTAAGAATGTTTCTTTCAACAACTCGATCTCTATCATAAACCCAAATCAAACTTCAACATAGAAAACATCAAGCAATAGATAAAACTGGTGTTTTGATGTGGGATTTTATAGTGATTATTTGATATTTGATCATTCATTAATCAAGTATTCAATATGAAAATGCACATTTATCAAACACATAAAAAACCCCAAATCAAACAAAACTTAATAATTGCTTCACTTGTAACATGTCTGCCATTTTATCGAACAACTGTAGGGCATCCCATCAAATACAAAAATTAATAAATAAACTTTGATTTTTACGTTTTGCTAATTATGAACTGAATGTGAATAACTAGATTGGTCAAAAGAAAACCAGATTCTAACTCTGAAATGGTTACTCCTTATCCGTCGGTTGGAATCGAAATAAGTAAGTAAACCGATCAACAACGAGTCTCCGTCATACCATGATTCTTTGATGAACTTGATAAAATCATAAATTCACAAAATCTAAAGCACATAGCCTTCTAGTTGATCTGATTTCTTTAGCATTAATTTGATTCAACAAAATAAAGTCCAAGTTTCTTTCCTCACAATAAAAATAAAATCTTGTTATACAAAAAAAAGGCATATTATAATTAATTTAAAGAAAAAAGTCATTAAAAGCCATTGTTTCATAAGACAATCACTAACAAAAAAAACATCATAATATAAAAAAGCCCTAATTCCCAAATCACATACCCTTAACACCCGGAATCAAAAGACACCTTCGAGAAGAGGAAGATGCGAGCACAACAAAGAACATCAACCGCTGGTTCACACAATAATCGATGAGAATCGTTGATGTCAAGTAAAACCAATGCTTCAAATAATCATCGATGTCAAGTAAAATCGAGAAACCTGTATCGATTTCTCAAATTAGCCTGTAATATCACAATAAACAAAGATTAAAAGTAAAAAACAGTAGGAATATGAATGTTCAAATTAAAAGTAAAGGTACGTTGTACTACTGGTCGAGAAGCAAGCACGGAGAAGAGAAACGTTCCACAGAAAAGTTGATAATCTGAACTATTGTGCAAGGGAATGGGTTACTCATTAGAAACATCATAAAGAGACACGTAAGACCGTGTGCAGAAGAAAATGCCATTACTCTATTATGATTATATATTTTTTTCTTAATTTTTTAATAAAAATAAAACAAAACCACATTTCATTAAATGAAATAAACATAAAAAATTACATTAAAGCTAAAACAATACATTAAAATAAAAAATACGAAAAAATTAATAAAAAGTGTCTAAAATAAATATTAATCATCTTCGTCTTAATTGCCCTGGTCTCCTTCTTCGTCATTTCACCTTCTTCCCGATCATAAACATCTTCACTTTCCTCATCTCCTTCGTCATCTTCGCCTTCTACGTTTTCACCTTCAATTGGAATGATCTGATCCAACCAGACATGTTGGACCAAATCCGTCATAAGCGAATTATGTATCTCACTCAAACGCAGCTTGTACAAATTTTGCAGTGGGTGTTGCTAAATGTATTCCCCTCAATATGACTTTTACTAAATGTACATTCCCATTGAACTTATCAAATCAATTATTATTTACACTTAACATTATTTACATGCATATTAGTCCCTCCAATATTTTATTTCACTTAATAATCTCCACTAAATATATTAACTTAAAAACTATTTTGTTATTATTAATTATTTTTATTATTATCAATGTAAGTATTATTAATATTATTTTTTATTTTTAATAATATCAATATTAGTATCACTCTTTCACACACACATATTTATATATAGTTTAATAAATATAATAATGCATCTAATAAATATTATTATGATCAAGGACAATAAACACAAAAAAGAGAGAAAGATAAAATAAAACGTTATAGAAAAAATAAAAATAAAACTTTTAAAGAGAGACCATAAAATTTAAAAAATGGAGGGTAGTAATGTGTCAAATAAAATTGTTGAAAGAAGTCAAATTTCAGTGGAGGGGGTTTGACAAGTAAGAGAGGGGGGTATGTTTAGCTTCGCCCTTTGTAGTCTCTACTCCATAATGTTGACATATTGTTCTCCCATTGTGTTAGATATTCATATTATGCAATATGCTACACGTATACATAGCATCTCTTATTTTTTCCAATGTCCATAAATGATAGGGACTTCTCACAAAATGCCCACGTTGTTGAAGAACCCTAAAATACCTCTCGATGTCCTTTAGCGAAGACTCTTGTACTTTCTTAAAATATTCTCTCTATTCATGATCCGTCTCTAAACGCTTTTACGATAATAGAATATTCGGGATATATCCTGTCTCCCATGTTGGGTTTTATATTTTAGACCGACGCATCGAAACATTTCCCGTTTACAATAAATATTAATTGCAAGTTGACGAAGAAAAATAACGAGTAATTGAAGCATATTCGGGTGAATAAAATGGGTTGTATATTATTTTATTGGTCTTATCCAACATGCGGATAGAGTGAAGACAAAGTCACAAGACCACTATAAATAGATGATTAGGTCATTTTTTTCATTTCATGTGTGATATATTGATGTATTGAGAGTTTTCCTCTAAGATTGAGCTCTCCCAAGATGGCCAAGCATTTATGAGTATGTATGTATGTATATATGTATGTATGTATATGTGTGTGTATATGTGTGTGTGTATGTATGTATGTATGTGTGTGTGTGTTCTTCATGTAAATCATTCGGTTAATGAAATCACACTGTTTCGGTTGCAATTGTTCATCCTATTATTGATTTTTAATTGAATCGAACTCTCCACATTCGTCAATAGATCTTTTAAGAGTGAATAAAAGATGTACAATTCGATCCTGGATCGGAGCTCGTTTATCATCGTTCCTCACGCTTTTGCACAAAGGCTTGGTTCTGTCAATTGGTATCAGAGCCTGTTGACCTTTTCTAGGCTTGGTTGTGAAATCAAGAGATTCAAGATTGTCTTGGATTTTTGGTTTTGGGTGTCTTTGTCTTGGTGCAATCGATGAACAGTTTGAATACCTTCTTCGGTATTCTAGGGATCCAGTTAAAGAAAGATTGGTGCATCTTTTTCAAATTTTGATACGGATTGTGATCCCGAGTTTTTGGGATCTTGATTTGCTCTCCAAGTCAAGAGTTTTTGTCTGAAAGGAGTTTTTGGTTGAAAACTATAGTTCTCGGTGAGATCTTAGTGTTCTCGATGTCGTTTTCGATGAAAGGGAAGAGTTTGTGGTGTAAAACATGCGTTCTCAGTGGAAACCACTAGTTCTCGGTATTGACAAATTGTTTTGGGTAAAATACTTTTGATCTCAATTTTCGTTGGACAACAAGGATTTACGGTATCCATAGCGTTTTCGGTGTTTGACTACTGTTTGATTTAATCTTAAGACTTAATGGGGAATTTGCAATGGAGACTAAAAACACAAACTCATCTATTACCAACCTACATCAGGAGATGGACTCTGTTATGGGAACCACCACACGTATTCCTCGTTTGTGACTACTGATGGTTTTGCTGAATGGAAATTTAGGTTTCAAAATTATCTAAAAATGAAGGATGTTAAGGTTTGGTGAAGCATTCTTAAGGGTCCCACTATAATTACTTGTGAGAAGGATGATGATGAGAGAACTATTGCTCCAAAACCCGTTGAGATGTACACTATGCTGATTTGACAAGGTTAAAGAGGATAAGAGGGCTCCATCCATACTTACACTGGCCCTGTCACCTGACATTGCTCAAGGTTTTAGAAAAATTAAGTCTGCAGAGGCACTGTGGGAGAATCTTATAGATGTTTATGAGGGTAATGAAGATATGAGATAGAGCAGACAATATTTGCTCCGTCAACAATCAACATGTTCAATTGTATCTTAGGAGAGTTATTGGAGGCTCAGCTTCAAAGATTTGTCATGCTTATAACTCAAATGCGTGCTTCTAAAATCGAGTTGACTCTTATTGAAGTGAATAAGAAACTGTTGAATTCATTGCCACAAAGTTGGGACATGAACGTGACTGATGTGCTAAAAGTAGTTATAAATTATTAACTAAATTAACTTAAAATAAACACTAAGTAATATTTTACTCTCTAAAACTCGACTAAACTTCTAACTGGCAAGTGAACCGATCGACTCTAGTAAAGCTAAGTAAGTCCGGATATGGAACCCACGAGACTCTCTAAATTACGTTTATTAGCTAATTAGATTCAACTACAGACACGACTTATTAATTTATATTTGTTTGAGGGGGGTTTTTATTTAAAATACTAATTTAATTCTATAATTAAAAACTAATTAAGAAAACAAGTAATTTAAACGAAAGAAAAAGTTTGTTTATTTAAAATAAGACGATGATGAGAAAACTACCTAGGCTAGAATCCCCTAAATTTCATTTATGAATTAATCGGGAAAATATTAAGTTATGGACTAGAATCGTAAAATAGACACTTAAAAGAAAACCCGAACAGGTTCCCTAACCCTTCTCAAGAAGACACCTATGGGTTTCTAATAAGTTTTAGCGCACACCAGTATTAAAAATCAAGTTCTCTTACGGTCACCTTATTAATTATGATCTAGTTCCTTTATAATGAAATCCTACCTTACAGCGTGAAAATCAAAGACAATTTAATATATTTAATTGATTTAATAGATAATAATAAATAATCAACCATAGACGGACTCCTTATGAAGAACTAAATCTAGCAAAATTAAATAATAAAGATCTATCAATAACCTAGCAATTTACATATTTTAGGTTAGCAGCACACTTAGGTTTATTTGACAATATTATTGTTATGATCTTATCATGACATCAATCATAAAATAATCAAGAATACAAAGTAATTGATCTAATATCAACCTATCATATGACAAACAATAATCAAGGAAACTATGGAATAAAACTCATCAAACAATCCTAAGCATCCATACGCATCAATTTAATATAAATAAATCTTTTACTAAACCATAAAAACCATAACGATAAATAATCCCAAGTCAAATTAAAACGTCAAAGTAGGTTCATCATAACCTAGGTAGTCTATGGGGTTTAGTCAACAACCATACTTAAGAACAAAAGAAAGTAAATAGGTTCAAACAATAAATTCATGACGAAAATAATAAATTCAAACCAAATAATAAGGATGATTGGATGAGTAGGTATTAAACCCTAACGTTCTCCCCTCAAACCAAAGTGCTAGCTCTCTCTTTTTCCTTCTTGCCTTCTGTTCGCGTATTGGGTTCTTTCTTCTGGCGGTTACCTTCTAATTCTCGTCTGACTTTTCTTCTCAAATTCTGGCCCCCACTTATATAATAATAGAATATGGCAGCCTCATCAACTAAACTGACATCCCTTTTATATTTCGTTTTCTTTTTCTTTTTCTTTTTTTTAATTAGCCCGTGTTGGGCCATCACCACAGCCCATTTATTCTTTGATAATAACCGACCTTTAAAAAGAAATAATAGCATTTGCATTATATTTGTATATATATTAAATTTGTGAATTAATGCATTCGTCATCTCATAAACGTGCTTAATATTATTATTATTTTAAATCAAAGAATATAATAATATCTAGTAATATATAAAATATGTTCGACCATTCATTCCTTGATTTAATTTTAGAAAAAAGTACTTTATATTAGCTCGTTGTCTTTTCGACCCCTTAAAATTTGTATATGAGTCACTTGACTAATATTCCATAAAAAACTTTGCTCAAAATACTTATAAGTATAGGAAATATTTATACAATAATATATATATATATATATTAGACCACATTAAATATCTCCACACTTACCTTTTTTCATCCCTGAAAAAGTCTAATTGCAATGGGATCAGAATCAGAGAAATGCGGTCTTAAAAACATATAAGGTTATCTTAAAATTTAGAATAACGCAAAAACTGCAATTTTACCGGATCAAACCACCTCAACTTGACTTAAACCTCATAAATAGCAGAATAAAACTTTGTTGTACATTTTTCATGAATAGCTAAGACGATCAAGGATATTGTTTATCCATCTAAGTTTAAGCATCAAAGTACCAAGTAGCCATTAGATACGATTAAGTTCAATTATTCAACTAACTAGCTAGTGTTCCCCATTATCAAGCAACACCCCAAAGTCCATCTCCATAGGTGAGTATGCACGAATTCATCTGTAGGGCTTACATATGACGTGTCCCATATGGTCTGTTTCTTAATGGTAATGAGACGCGAGCACGGGGACCCCATATGACTAACAGCGTGTATGATCAAGTCAGTAGTGAATTGTACTTTTAAAGCATGTAGTGATCATGTTTAATGACTTATAATTTGGCAGATAAACTGCGGGTTTGCTCTTTTTAGGCTTTTTGAAATATCCATAAATCTACTTAGGAAATATGAATACCCAGATGAATAACTGCATACAGACCAATGGTCTCCGAACCCCGGAGCATCCCATCAATACAGGATTTAAGGCTATAAAACCATACGCCTATGAAGTGTTTAACATTAAAACTTGAAGTGCAAGTTTTAAGTTTATATCACCGGCTACACGACATACTCTAACGTTAAACCTACCCAAGCATCGTATTATAACGTATTCAGATTTCTATAAAATTCTTAATTTTATACAATCAAACCAAAAATGAGGCTTGAGTATAGCCTGACCTTTCATCTCATATTTTATACAGACTTAACATGTTTCCCACTAAAAATGATATTTTTTCGTTTTAAACCAACTATCAAACTGCCCTTTCATTCTCAAGGCTGAGCCTACCGACACATCTCAAGTTAAATACGTGTTCTTAATTATATCATATTATTAGTAGTTTAAAAAACTGATTCCCGATAAGTATCCACATCTTCCATTTATATGCAAAAAGAAACAAATTCAAATGACATTTTTCAAAACTTTTTTTTTCATTTTTTTAATAAAAACTTAAATGAAAAAACTAAAACGAAAAAAACCTATGTATTCCCATCCCCACACTTAAAATTTGCATTTTTCTCAATGCAGGAATGAAAACACGACTCAAAATTTTAAAAACAAAATAAAACCTAAAAATACAAAAATAAATAAAAACAAAACAAAGCTAAAAATCAAAAACTAAAAATATAAAAACAAAGTAAAAATGAAAAGACTTACCTGGTAGTATGCGCATGAAGTATGATACTAAAATCTTCTTTCATAAATGCCCTTCAACTCCGAACGTCCTCAGCAACCAGTATCTCATTCTCTCATATACGAATGGAAGTAGCAACAATACAAACAATATCTAAAAATTCATCTTATCAACTATATTAATGATTTGAAGTATGTAACAAGACCAACCAACCCAACTAATATATAATAAAAATAACAGCAGCAAATAGATAAATAAAAAGTATACGGCCCCTGTTGCTCCATCCCCACACTTGAATGTTTCATTATACTTCAAGGGGATCTTCTATCTCACACTATCTTCCTTCAAAACTTAAAAACAAATATAAACTACAAAAAACTACGTTAGTGACTCAAGGAAAAATAAAAATAAAGTAGAAATAAAAATAGGAAAGAATGTATAAACTCTACACTTGAGTTTTCACTCAAGGTCCACGTGCGACGATTCAGTGCGATGGATCGGGAGGAGTTTCCTCCATCTCGATTGATTCCTCCGGTCCTTTAAGATAGTGCTTTAAGCGATGACCGTTCACCTTCCAAGATGTTCCATTATATGGATTCTCCAACTCTACCACTCCATACGGGAAAACTTCTTTCACCAAGTACGGTCCCGTCCACTTTGATCTCAACTTTCCTGCAAACAACTTCAAACGAGAGTTAAATAATAATACCTTATGTCAGGACCGGGAGTCAGGTGCAAACCTTAAATAGGTTGACAAGAACACACAAACTCAATAACCCAAAGGCCTATTGAATATCCCAGCGGAATCAGGATATCCAACGGATGGGAACAGGGGCGTGATATAGCAAACATGAAACAATAAATGATAGTCAATAAAAACACAATCAAAGACAAAGATTCACTATATTTAATACATCATTCAATGAAACAGTGAAAGGAATGTCTAGGGTTTCGTGAAACAGCGGTGGCTGTACGAGGAGACAAAATGAATATTCGTTAGAATGTTTATCGTTTTCCGTGCCCTAAATAGAAACCTAGGATCCTATTTATAGACCCTGACATTCCTTCTAGAACTCCTAATTATTACATAATGAAAGATAAAAACAAATACAAGTGTAAGTGTCTTCGAGCATGATTTGTATCTTGCTCGAGTACACTTCAGTATGCAGGGTATGCTCGATGAGTGTCTTCGAGCATACTTTACTTCGAATATTTTACAGTGAAAATATTCTCCTCTAGCAAGCTTCATTCCTCTTGACTAATCCAAGCTTTGCTCGAACTGGTCCATCGAGCAAGCTTGTTCTCCTTGATGTCTACAATCCTGTCTTGAGACTTATTCAGCAATCTTTAGCATGCTCGGATGTAAATCTTGCTCGATAGATTGAATCATGCTCATAGTCCATGCTTGCAGCATATGACATCCTTTTATTTCATCCATGCTCGGCACCCTGTGCTCAGACATCCTGTGCTCGTAACACTTGGTTAAAACTTGAATGATCAAGTTGTTTGCTCGATTGGCAATCCATACTTGATAAGAGAACACTCTTACTCGTTGAAGTGTAGCTTGCTCAAAGCTTTAACACTTAGAAGAATCAACCACAAATGGTTCTGAAGACCTTGCTCGAAGTAGTAAAACCATGCTCGATAGTCTAAGCTTGCTCGAAGTCCATACTTAGCCATTTCCTGATGAGGTTGAGAAGATTCCAATCTTCCTTATCAAAAATCCGACCCAACAATCCCCCCTAGGTTGGAACAAGCTCAGATGCACCAAAACACACCTGCATAGAGTTACACATGTATTAGATACCAAAGATAAATCATTTAAGAACATGTCATTTCATTACATAAAAGGAATTCTGCCTCTTGGGCATTACACATCAAATTTCAATCATTACAAATCATAAAGCAATATACAAAGATAAAACAAAATTAATAATAGTCATTATGCACCATTTTCTTCTATCTCCTCCTTTGGCTCCTTTCCATTGCTTTTTCTTTCTTTAGTTTAACAAGGGCAGCCTTTTGCTTTATCATGTCCAGCTCCACTGCATCAAAGGAAACTTTGCATTTATTATGTCTTTTAAGTCTTGGATATGAATGATGTTTAGATCTTCATCATGTTCAATCACAGTAATGGTTCCTCCGGATGCATTTCTCAATGATATTGAATCGTTATGTCTGTTGTAAGAGATGTATGCAATTTTTCCATTCTGTTGTACAACAGAATTGGTTTCTGTCATCTCCCTCCTCATAGCTAAGCACTCCCTTAATGTCTTCCATTTTCCACTTGAGCTGCTTGCTTGAGTTTTTCTTTTCTTTGAATCGAACAGAGAGAACTCTGAAGTGTGTACTTCATTTATCCTTTTTCTTCTTCTCTCTCTCTCTGCTTGGCTGTGTATCTCTCTCTTCTTTTGTTTCAGGAATGGAAACCCCATTTCAGATTGTTCTTTTAGGAATTTGGAGAGGTCATTCCTTTGTTGCCCAGCAGGTTGACTTTGGTCTTGATTATCATATAAGTCAAGTTCTGCCATCTTCTTCAGTTGTTCTTCTGAAAAATTTCTCAAATCATCCCTAAAAATGATAAGCGTTTCTTGACCGTCTTCAGTGATCAAGGTCTTGGATCTTTGATCATAGTAGAGATGTGTGGGCATTTTTAAATCTCTTGAAGTTTCGGGCGTCACAATCTCAGACCTTACGGGTGTTCTGCTTGTACTTGCTTGTTTCTTCTTCTTAGCCTCTTCAATCTTAGATTTTTCAAACCATCTTTTGATTGTATCATCTGTTTGCACTATCAGTCTTCCCATGTTAGCATCCCTTTTGTGCAGGGCACTCATCATCTCAGCCCTCACAAGTTCTTCCATTCTTCTCTTTTCTTCTTGTAATCTCTTCT
Source organism: Bidens hawaiensis (assembly GCF_021521415.1). Classification (NCBI taxonomy): domain Eukaryota; kingdom Viridiplantae; phylum Streptophyta; class Magnoliopsida; order Asterales; family Asteraceae; genus Bidens; species Bidens hawaiensis. Next base: position 54,692 of record NW_027496093.1, read on the forward strand.
GGGTTTCTAAATACAATTTATGCTCTCTATTGTAAATGTCTATCAGTTGTTCATGAGGCATGTTTTGAAATTGTTCTTCGGTCATACCCTTTTCAATCATAATCTCCTTCAATGTTTGTACCCTTTGCGGATCTTCAAACCACATTCTGACTTCAGCTTCTTTCTTTTCAGATTCCTCCTTATCCTTTTCCATCTGCAACCTCAATTTCTTTTCTCTTTCACTATCAGCCGTGTTCTTTTGTACTCCATGTGAGTCTTTAACACTTTGCACTTTTCTTTTCAATTTATCCATGGAAAGTTTGATTAAGGAATTGTATTCAAAGCCATGTACATGCAAAAACTGGATATCTTTATGTTTGGCTTTGACAGACTCATACTCGGCATCTTCACTTACCCTCTTCTTCTTGTTTACCTTTTCAACAAAGCTTGCAATATCATCATCTATCAGAGCAGTCTTGTAGATTTTGTCAATTGTTCTAAAAGATTACAAGTTTAAAAATTCAGGCCTGTGTTCGGCCTTTATTAAGAATTCTCTTTTTGATTTTCTTTTCCTCCATCCATCAGCCTCTTGCATTACTTTTACTTTTGTCAGTCTGTTCAGATATTTTTCATCATACTTGAGGCTTAAGAGGTAGGCTCTGTCTTCATCCTCTTTATCGTCTCCCTTTGTTCATCTTCGTCTTCTTCAATTTCAATTGGATCATCAAGATTGTGAAGGGCTCTTATTATAGGTTCTTCTTTCATGAATTGTTTGAGGATCAGGTGTCTTGAAAACAAACTTGGAGCTTTTTCTTTTTGGTAGACTGATTTTTGCCTTTTGGCTTTAGGGACTTCCAACTCCAAAGTTTCTTTCCTTGTTGATGATCCTTGTGTTTCATTTTCTGGTTCAGCTGATTCAGTGATGATTGGTTGAGTCACTTGTATTGCTGGTTTTTCATCAACAGTCTATGTAATTATTGGCTCAGTGGTTTGTGTTACTGGCTCTTCATTAAATATTTCTTCAACCACTGGTTCTTTGACAATAGTATCTTCATCAACATTTTCATTAACTTCATGAATAATGGGTTCTGGTTTATGTTTCAACAGTAGCTAGCTTGCCTTCCAGTGCTCTTGTCTTTGTTCTTCTTGAGCCTTCTTGGTAGCTGCTACAGTTTCCGGTGCATAGTTTTCCGGATTCAAGAGAATCTAATAGTTTGTTCTAAGCATGACTAACTAAGAGATGAATTTTACATAAACATTCCATGGCATCTTTGGCCCATCACCTCTCTTAGGTTCTTCTCTGATTCCCAGACCCAGCTCAATTTCATTTTCATCTTCTAGGTCAGGCTGTGTAGGCTCGGGCTCATCAACTGTTTGTGCCATTGGAGTTTGTTCTTCAGTTTGTGTTGCTTTCAATGCCTCCAATGTAGCCATTATAGCATCATCTGCTTCCTTTCTCAATCTCTCTTCTGCCTCCTCCTTCTTTCTCATTTCCATCAGTGCTTCAAGCACTTCCTGATCTATCTCCTCTTCTTCTTCTACCAACACCCGCTGTCTTTCTTGATTTATCATTTGTATTACAGTGTTGACAAACTCCACCTCTGCTACATCTGGATCCACAACATTATCTTTCAGAAGTATGTCATCACTAGATTGCACATGGTGTAGAGACTTGGGATGTAAATCATCATCTGTGTATGCAATCCCTTTCCTTTTCTGTTTTCTTTTTAACTTATCTTCTTCAGTTTCATCTTCCTTATCAGACTCCCCCTTTTCTCCAGCATCTTCCTCATACTCTTGATTAATCATGTTTAGAGCATTTGAGGGTCCAACTTCTGCAATTTCCTCATCAGAACTGGCATATAAATCTTCAATTAATTTCAAGCCTCATGCATCTTCAATATTCTCCCCCTGTTTTGGTGCATCTGAGGTCTTCTCAACCTCAGAGTGCTCCAGGGTTTAAATTTTCAATAAAGCCTGTTGCAAGGCAGTCTCAAGAGCCTTGTTTCTGATTTTGAGGACTGCATTTTTCTCTTTTAACAGTATGTTCTCAAACTCCAGGCCCATGTTCTCATTGATAAGATCATAGATGTTTGGGCTGGATGGTGGTGTTTCTTGAGTTGGTTTAAAAGCTGGTTCAGATAGTGGTTCAGATGAAGAGGTTTCTGGTGAAGGTAATCTGTATGGTACAGGTTCTGTAGGAATGGGTTGGGAAGGTTGAATAATGCTAGTAGATACTTGTCATGTACAGGTGAGGTTGGTTGTGTGGGAAGATATGTATCTTGAATAGTTTCGGCTGTTTGTGAAACAGGTGGCGAGGATAGATTGGTTCTTGTATTAGGGATGGAGGTGGTGAAGGAATATGTATATCATGAAGTTGTTCAGTGTTAGACAAAGCAGGTTCAGTAGTGGCAGGGGAAGAAGGGATATTGTCATCAGCATCTTCAGTCTCAAAAGAGTCAGTATCAGCATGATGTTCTTCAGGTGGTGGTGAATCCGGTGGAGTGATCTTTTGGATAGTTTCAGCAACATTTGATATTTCAGAGGCTATAAATTCATCATCGTCTATCTGCTTAGCCGCCATGTTGCTAGGACCCATAACTGGTTCATCAGTCTGTTCGTTTACCTCAACTTTTGGTCCTTTACCACCTTCTTGAGTCTCCATGTTGACATCAGAATCAGCACCAGTGAATATAGTCATCTCATTCCCAACAGGATCCAACACAGGTTCATTCACTTATGCATTGCCACCCAAATTCTCTACCACTTCTTCTTGATGAGGAATTGGTTCAATAACATGCTTATCACCAACAAATGTACCTTGATTATCATCACCATCATCAGGATTGTCATCACCATCCGGACCGTCATTTCCTCCATCATTCTCCTTATCCTCACTCCCATCATCACTTTCTCCATTATTCTCCTTATCCTAAGGCAGGAACAAGTAGCCATGGGAGAACATCCCAATCAGCATTGTCAATGAATTTGCTGTTGGCATCCTTCATCCGTTGACACATGTTTGGATCTTGTAATCTCAGAATTTCTCCTGTCTGCTGTAGGTTCTGTAGAGACCTATTAATCTGGAGAAATCTCAGATACATCAGAAATCTCTGACCCACCCCCTTTCTGCATTTGACACTAAACCATTGAAGATTAGTCTTGAAACATTGAATGGTTGGTGATATAGAATGGCTACAGTCAGAGTAGCAAGTTCCCTGCTCAATGGAGTCCAAGTTCTTCTCCTCGGAGATAAGGACTGGATGACATGATGAATTAGGTAAAACTTCTTTTTCGAAATTGTCCTTCTTTAACAACCCCTTGATATCCCATGGTATCTTGAAAAATTCTTGTAAGTCTTGGGACAGAGTATGAAGGCTGCACCTCATGATTGTCATTTAATTGTAGTGCTATCCTGATGGATGCCTCAGTCACTTCTATATCTTGATTCAAAACTGAGGCATCAATCCTCTTCCCATTGATATCATCTACATAGCTAGCCGAGTTCCAAAAGTCTGTAATGTGATTCCTGTAAATTGTAGGACTCTTTGTCCAGGCTACCCTCAAGTTGGAGTTATTAAGGAAGTTTATCATCAACTCCACCTCCCTGTTATCGTCATTAACCTCCAACTGGGCACACATATTATTCCTCTTTTCAAATTTCATGGCCATTAGTTCTGCAAAAAGAAAAGAATCGTTAGTACAAGTAGAAGCAGAAACAATAAGCGATTGATAGTTAGAGAAGAGTAGCGTCTTCAGTAACCTGTTCAGTAGTAATATGCGTACCTGCACAAACAAGTGAACAATTAGTAAGAAATTCAATTAGAAACCCTAATTTCGAAATCGGTGAGATGATAATCAAATAACGATATCTTACCAAAGTCGAAACAGAGCTAATGGCTAATTTCGAAGTACAGTGGAGCAGGAATCAAAGATTCGAGTAAGCAGGGGATACACGAGCAAGAGGTGTTTGCAATTAGGTTTGAGAGAGGGAAAAGAAATGTGTGAAAATGTTTCTAAGTCCTCCTTTTAAACCTAACGTTTGGGTAGTACAGTACCCCCTTTTGTCGTCTAGTGCAGACAGTTGTCATTTAATTCAAATTTAATGTACCTCCCTTGCTCGAGCATACAGCCAAAAGAACATCTGTCTCCCACTGTACTCAAGGTCATAGTACAATTTATGCTCGACGTACTTGTATGCTCGAGAACTAGTATACTCGAGATAGGTTGCTCGAATACACTTGTGCTCGATGCCTTAGCCAAAATGTAAATTGAAGTTACTTCACTTGCTCGAGTATAGGATCATGCTCGACATGAAGTGTACTCGACAGTACTTAGTAAAATTCACCTAGTTATGTATACTCGAGACACACTCATTGCTGAACCTTACTCTACTATGCATCATGCTCGACATTACTTTGAACTCTATCATGACAAAACATATGGGCGAGATGCAACTCCTCTTAGCAGTGTTGTAACCTGTGCTCGACTGACTTAGATTACTGCAACTCAATATGCCCGAAGTACCTTCAAACTCGAAAGCCTTAGCAGATTTTGTCCTTCCTATGCCTGTACTCTATCACTCAAACTTATGAGTCTAGCACACTAGTTTGATTGAATCACTTAGCAAATATGTCCATCTAGTTCCTAAGCTCGAACTTATAGACCAAAGTGTCTAGCACACAACCTTGCTCGAAACACTTAACATCTCATATCTTTCAGTGCTTTGTGCTCGAAAACTTAGGTCTAACCACTCAACATGCAATCATGCTCGAAACACATAACATCAATTGTCATGACATAGCAGGTGCTCGAAAGTAAGATGCATGCTCGAAACTCTTAACAACAATTTTCAGTTCATCAGGATGCTCGAAAGTAACATGCATGCTCGAAATATATAGATGAATCTAACAGTTCATGTAGCATACTCGAAGCAATGTAATCACACAAACAAGCAAAGTTTCTTTGCTCGGAATACTTAGAAACTTTTCAATGTTGATTCTGAAAAACCGACACATAAGATGTCTACCAGTCTAGACATTTTCACTTATAAACTTTTCTCAATTTGCAATTTTGCACAAAAGATAATCATTTGGAACATTCAACTGACATAAGCAATTAGTTTAAGGTGAAATAAGAGATCAAATTTCAGTTGAATATTTCTTAAAAAAAAACATTGTATAGAAAGATCTCAACATGGGATCAGATTGTTTAAAATCTTTCACACCATTTCATAGTAAGCCTTATTACGATTTAAGTCAGGTTGACATTAGGTAGTAGCACTTGGCATGATTATCATAACACTTGTGATATGCTTAGAGTTCAATTAAATGCTTAAGTGAAGAATGGTTACATTTTGGACTTCAGGTTGTCCCTTATCTCTTCTCAAAGCTTATTTAGCTTTCTCCAATCACCCTAATTTGACTTCAACCCCTTGATGCCTTGGTCAAAATTTGTTTTTCTGAGCAGTTTATTTGTAAGTATATAGATATCAGACTATATGGTTGAACGTTGGACTTACATGCCATCCGGACTTACATGCCTTACATTCAGGGTGTTTAGGACTTATTTGGATGCCCCACCCCTGTAGTTCCTTTAGTGCCCCAAGTCATGATATATTATTACTTAATATACTATTTTGAAGCATTTTTCTTTTTCTATATTTTTCCTTTTTTTTTCTTTTCTTTTGATATGCTTTTGTATAGGAATACTTTTATATCTGCTCAGATACTTTGTAAATATATTTTTGTGTGACCAAAAACACCAACAGGCTCGTGTATGATTGGATAATTGCCTTTCTGCCTATAATTCGGAGAGATATGCAAGGAAACATACCTTTGTCGTTTAATGAGTCACCACGTCAGACTTAGCATGATCATTATATTTGTATCACGTATGTCACACTACACCCATGAAAAGATACTAAACAAAATGTGAATTTACTGATCAGAGATCCTTTAGGCCTATAATCCATGGGTTAGGAGTTTAAACAATATAATATCATTTCCCATAGGTTGGATACAATTTCTATCCAAAAACCTTCAAGCTTCTTCAAAGCTTATAACTAAATAATCTTATCATGTCTCTTATGAGATCACCAAAAACAGTGTTGCTTAGCCAAAAACATTTTACAGTTTCAAAACCATTTCTTTTGAAAGTTCATTTTAAACATTGATTCTGAAAACAATGTTGTCATTTAAACACATTTGACAAGTACACACTTCAACAATATCAAACACATTCAGTTAGGCAACATAATTCATTTAGATAATCACATAAGTCTATCGAGCTTGGAAGTCTATCGAGCAACCTTATGATCTATCATTACAGAGTTTGTGCTCGAGAGACTTCATGAGAGTCTTTAATACTGTGCTCGAGCAGTGGACTTGTGCTAGAAATACTTATAAAGCTTTCCAGGAGATGTCCATGCTCGAACAGCAAAACATTTCCTTTGTGCTCGAATTACTTGAAAGTCCTCAAGTGTGGTTTGTTTTTGCTCGAAGAGCAACAAACATACCATCAAACATGGAATCATGCTTGAAATACTTGGAAAGTTTTCCAAGCATGTTTCTATGCTCGAGCGGCTGAGACATGTTATCTGTGCTCAAAGTACTTAGAAAAGTCTTCAAGTAGCACTGTCTATGCTCGAGGAGCAAGAAACACAGTATCAAGCACAGATTCATGCTCGAAATACTTAGACCACAAAAGTATATCATGTATGCACAGATCTAAGCATAGTAAGCAAAATATTAAGTTCATAATAATCAATCATTCAGAAACAGTCACAAACATGATTCATGCAATCAAAATAATCAGTCAAGCAAGGCAATAAATCATGCAAACATTCATAGTGAGAAACATAGATAATCAGTAAGCACCTCACATAAGCACACATCATTAATTAAACTTCATCTGCACTTATCATACCTAGACGTTTTAGCAGAAAGTGAAACCTAGTCTTATTTAAAGCTTTGGTGAATAAATCAACCAGATTATCAGATGTATCTACCCGTTTCATTTCTATTAAGCCTTTTTCATGACAATCCCTAATAAAGTGATGTCTAATCTCAATGTGCTTAGTCTTAGAATGTTGGACTGGATTCTTAACAATGAACATGGCAGCAGTATTATCAATTAAAATTAGAGTGAGTAAGAAATTCTGACCATAATCTAGCAGTTGATTCTGAATCCATAGAATCTATGTACAGCAGGCAGATGCAGCAATGTATTCAGCCTCAGCAGTTGAGATGGACACTATTGTCTGCTTCTTGCATTGCCAAGACACCAGCCTGTTCCCTAGAAACTGGCAGCCTCCTGAAGTTGATTTTCTACTCTTGTTGCGACCATCATAGTCACTGTCTGTGTAGGCCACCAAATCAAAAGAAGAGTTCTTTGGATACCAAATTCCCAAATCTGGTTTCTTTTTGAGATATATGAAAATTCTATTTACTGCTAGCATGTGTGAGACTTTGGGGTTAGCTTGGAATCTTGCACAGACACACACAGCAAACATAATATCTGGCCTTGATGCTGTTAGATACATAAGTGATCCTATCTTGGCCCTATATTCATGCTGGTCCACTGGCTCCCCCTTCTCATCAGGTACCATCTTCTCATGTGTGTCCATTGGTGTAGACACTTTCTTGAAGTCCTGGCACTTGAACTTGTTAAGAATTTCTTGTACATACTTTAATTGATTGATAAAGATCCCTTCAGTCTTCTGTTGCACTTAAGTCCAAGGAAGAAATTCATTTCTCCCATTGAATTCATCTTGTATTTAGACTTCATTACCTGCTCAAACTCTTTACACATTTGTTCATTAGTAGAGCAAAATATGATGTCATCTACATAGACTTGCACCAGCAGCAGATCCATGTTCCATCTTTTGTAGAACAGAGTTTTATCAATAGCTCCTCTACAGAAACCATTGTCTAACAGGTGGTTTGATAACTCATCATACCAAGCTCTAGGAGCTTGATGTAGTCCATACAAAGCTTTGCTGAGTTTGTACACCTTGTTAGGATGAATTAGATCTTCAAATCTAGGAGGTTGAGTGTAATATCTCGAAAATACCCCATTCAAGTATTGGGCTAAAAATGACAATTCTGAAACTTAAAGGGGTTAAAATGAAAAATTTGAGTTTCCAGACCATCGCGCTACGCTATGGGTGGACAGATTTGATCATTGCGCTACGCGGTGCCATTCCTTAGAAATTATGAAAAAGGGGCGCCGCGATACGCGATGGTCCAGGATCAAAAGGACATCGTGCTACGCGATGACCCCATTAAGCAATCAGGGACATGTGGCCAACCACGTGTCAACACGTGGCAGCCTCTCATGGATTGCGGCGTCGCGCTACGTGATGGCCGTAGGGAAAGCCCCATCGCGCTACGCGATGGTGGCCAAAACTCGCCTATAAAAGGGCAGCTACGGGTTCAACCCATTTCATCCTATTTTCACATTCACAAACACACACTTAGTGTTGGGAAGCGTGCTAGCTTTTCCAAGAAGTTCCGAGGTCCGTTTTCTTGAAGTTTGTGCGAGAATCGGAGTTCTGACGCGTCGTAGATCAGTTAAACGAATAGGAAACAAGGTTCTGGCAATCAAGCCGTCATTCTGTATTAGTATTAACATTCCCGAGTACTTATTAAGGTAGGGGTTCTGCCTAAATATTATTTTATTATTTTATATGGCTTAGACCATAGTCAGGGATATAGCCCAAAACCTTGATTATCATTATTATGATTATAAATGCAAAGGTTATAATGATGTTTCTTCATGATTAAGAAACATAAGCTTTTATATACAAGCAGATATAGTAGTTTCTTCATAACTAAGAAACGTAAGATTTTACATACCAGGGTTATAGTCAATTCAATGTTTCTTCTTGAAGAAGAAACCTATCAATAGATGTTTCTTCATGAAGAAGAAACTTAATTCATGATTTGTAAAAAATGAAAAGACTCCGGGTCGAAATACTTTATTCAAACAAATGATCAGTCAAGGTTTATAGCTATCAAAACCAGACTAAAGGTCTGTAGCTGGATCAAGAGACGATCCGGGTATTTATATAAACTTATTTTATTATAGATCAATCATCATCATTCACAAGGGTTTTCAAACGAGATCACCATATCATTCAGAAAAGACAATCACAATCACAGGTGAATACGTTAAACCTTTTACAGTCAGATAAACGGGTTGTTTATCTTAAACAGCCAGTCAAATATGAGATTACGTGATCTCTACATTTTAAGGGATTACGTGATCCCTAAGTTATAAGATAGATAATAAAAGCAACTCAGACCTAGTACACATGTGTCTGGATCCAAACATATCTGTTAACCTATCAATCAAGGCTACGTGGCCGCAGGCTAACTGACATAACGAAAGTTCTCCAATGAGCATAGGTTATTAGAGAACCATAATTGTGGGTGTATGGCAGTGGCACAAGTTCCCTGAAATAAAAGACGTTTCTGCTGAGTTTGTTCCAAAACTATCTTGTCAGTCAAATGTTTTCAGAGTCAACGATTCACCAGCATATAGCTGACGTATTTTTCCCCTCATTACAGGAAAGCAAGTATAGCACAGATAGCAAGGGATAGGAGTCTCTCTTGGAGATAGATGCTCGCAGATAGAGATGACTCAGTTTTTAATAAATAAAATATTGTAAACAAGAATAAACAAAGGTTTGTAAATCAAATGCTTGAATATTTATTATTCAAGAGGTTTTCAAAATAAATTAATATAATCAAAGACTTCCGCTAATAACCCGCAACTCTGATATATTTTCAAAACAGGTACCAACTACGGGTGTCACGTCTAGGCCCTACGTCGGGGTGTGACATTGAGTAAATCATAAAAAAAGGACAACGCGAGACAAGTGGTGGTATCTTGAGTGAGAAGGTAACATCAGTAAATGTTTAGAATTCAAAAGGTAAGATAAATAATTAAACACAACTGGCCACTGTGTTTAGCAATTTACAATTACTTATGATATTCTGAACCACTGACTGATAATATCAATTATGATGCAACGATTCAAAGGTTCCAACTACTCATCAACTCGGAATTAAATACGAAAATCAGATTAGAGAGAATCTAATCATCCGAACCTAAGTAAGCAAATCTCGAGGACGAGATTCATTCCAAGGTGGGGAGGATGTTGTCAGGACCGTCAGTCGGGTGAAACTTTAGCAAAGGTTTGACAAGAACACACCGACTCGAATACTCAAAGACCGATTGAATATCCCGGCGGAGTCAGGATATCCAATGATTGAGAATGAAGGATTGTGAACAGATATCAAACACAAAACAGTAAATGATAATCAGTAAAAGCTATTTCAAAGACAAAGATTCACTATATTTAATGATACATCAGTGGAACAATGAATGGAATGTCTAGGGTTTTGTGTGACGGCGGCGGCTCTTGTACGATGAACAAAATGGAATGTTTTTGTAATCAGTGCGTGCCAGCCTCTGTCTCCAAATCCGTCCCCTAAAGGTACCCTAGGATGTCTATTTATAGACTCTGACATACCTTCTATAAGTCCTAGTCATTACATAAAGAAAGATAAATCTAATACAAGTGTTACAGTCCTCGAGCAAGGTACATACCTTGCTCGAGCAAACTTCCTATACTAGGTGTGCTCGGTGAATGTCCTCGAGCAGACTTTACTTGGAATATATTCTCTTTCAAAGAATACATATTCCTTTTGAGTAAGCTTCATTTCTCTTGACTTGTCCATGCTTTTCTCGAACTAGTCCATCGAGCAAGCTCATTCTTCTTGATGTCTTCAGCTTTTCTTATTCAGCAATCTTTAGCATGCTCGGATGTAATTCTTGCTCGGTAACTGAACTGTGCTTGAAGTCTTTGCTTTGATTCACGTGACATCCTCTTATTGCATCCATGCTCGTCCCCATGTGCTCGATCATCCTGTGCTCGTAACACTTGGCTAGAACTTGTATGATCAAGCTGTTTGCTTGATTGGCAATCCATGCTCGATAGAAGAATACTCTTGCTCGTTGAAGTGTAGCTTGCTCGAAGCCTTTAATACTTAGAAGAATCAACCATTTAAGGTTCAGAACCTTTCTCAAAGTAGTAAAAACCATGCTCGATCGTCTGGGCTTGCTCGAATTCCATACTTAGCCGTTTCTGAGGAGGTTGAGAAGATTCCAATCTTCCTTGTAGAAAATCTAACCCAACAATCTCCCCCTAGATTGGAACAAGCTCAGATGCACCAAAACATACCTGCATAGAGTTACACATATATCAGATTTCTAGATAAATCATTTAAGAACATGTCATTTCATTACATAATTGGAATTTTGCCACATGGGCATTACTAACTAAATTTTTACAACTCAAACAAAATATAAAGATAAAAAGAAATAAAAAAAAATCAATCATTCATTAGCTCCATTCTGTTATCTTCTTCCTCTGTTCTTGGCTTCAGCTCTTTCTTTTTAGTTTCTTCACATATGCAGCTCTTTGCTTCAGCATGTCAAGTTCTGAGGAGTCAGAGGCATCACTTGGGAATCCTGCATTAATTAAATATTGTAAGTCTTGTGGATGCATATAATGCAGATTTCCATCCTCCTTTATGACTGCAATAGGTATCCCAGACTCATTTCTCAAAGTGGTCGAATCATCCTGTTGATTGTACGTTATGTATGTGATTCTTCCAAATTGTTGTACTCTTGAGTTGGGTTCCTTCATCACTTCTCTCGTAGCCAAGCATTCTTTTAAGGTCTTCCTTTTCTGGTGAGAGCTGCTTGCTAGAGTTCTTTTTTTCTTTGATTCATAGAGGGAAAGCTCAGATATGTGAACTTCACTGATTCTCTTCCTCCTCTTCTCTTTTTCTGCATCGCTCCTGATCTCTCTCTTCTTCTGCTGCAGAAATGGGAATCCCTTTTCTGTTTGTTCCTTCAAAAACTTGGAGAGATCATTCCTCAGTTAACCAGATGGTTGACTCCTTACTTGATTGTCATATAAATTCAGCTCAGCCATCTTGGTCAGTTGTTCTTTTGAAAAATTTCTCAAATCATCTATGAAGATGATGAGATGTTCTGCTTCATCTTCAGTCACCACCCTTAAAGTCTTCGATCTTCGGTCAAAATAGAGAAGTGTGGGCAGATTCAAGTTTCTTGGCTGCACAGGCCTCACACTCTTTGACCTATGGGTTCTGCTTGAGCTCCCCATTTTAACCTCCTTTATCTTATCAAGACCGTCTTCAACGTACTATCTCTTTATTGTATCTTCTGTTTGCATTACCAGTCTTGACATTTTTTCTCCCTTTTTGTGGAGGGCATTCATCATTTCTGCATGAACTTCTTGTTCTGCCCTCTTTCTGTCTTCTTGCAGTTTCCTCTGTGTTTCAAGATACATCCTCTGCTCTCTGTGATATATTTCCATTAGTTCAGCAAGAGGCATGTTCTGAAACTGTTCTTCTGATATCCCTTTATCTCTTACAAAAATTTTCAACATTTCCATTCTTTGAGAGTCCTCAAGCCACTTCTTAGCTTCTTGATCTTGCTTTTCTTTCTCCTCCCTTTCTTTCTGCATCCTTATTTTCAGTTCCTGTTCTCTCTCATATTTTTCTTAACTGGCTTTATCAGTGTGAGAGTCTTTCACTTGTTGGATTTTTCTTTTCAATTCTTCATGAGAGAGATTTATCAAATGGTTATACTTGTATCCATAAAGTTGGAGAAATTTTATATCCTTATGCTTTGACTTCAAGGATTCATACTCTTCTTCATCTCTTTGTTTCTTCTCGATCTTATTCATGCTACTATCTGATTCTTTTTCTTTCTCTTTCTTCCTTTCGGACAACTTTCTCACATAGTCAGATAGATTCTCCATGAGAGCCCTTTTGTAAAAACTATCAATCTTGTCAAATGGTTGTAAGTTAAGAAATGCAGGCTTGTGACCAGCCTTTATCAAAACTTCCCTTTTTCCTTTCCTTACTCTCCAACCCTCAGCTTCTTTTGCCACATCCTCTTTTGATAGTCTTTGAACATAAAGAGGATCATAACCCAGACTGATCAGATACTCAGCATCGTCATTTGTCTTTTCAGTCTCCTCCACACTTTCTTCTTTCTCATCCTCAACTTCAAGGTCAGCACCTTCTTTAATCCTGAAGAGCATCAATCATTGGTTCTTCATTTTGCTTGGATTGATCTCTTCTTCTTTGTTCAAGCATCTCTAACCTAAGTTTGTAAACCATTTTCTTCATAGATTTTTGTCTCTTTGGCTTTGGAGTCTCAATTTCATCAGTGTCTTTTCTTTTCAAAGATGATTGAGATTGAGTGGGAGAGTAAGGTTGGTGCAGTTCAACTTCTGGTCCTTCTAAAATAATCTCTTCATCAACTAACTCAGATTTGTCATTTTCAGTTTCAACTGTGTGAGTCTCTATATGTTCTTCAGTGATTTCTTCAATGATAGGCTCATTTGGTTCATTATGCTCTTCAAATCTTTGTTCCCTTTCTCTGCCCATATTGATGTATTCCTGTTGTGCTTTCCTTGCTGCCTTTACAATGTCTGGGTGATGTTTTTCTGGGTTGTTCAGTATGAGTGTTATATCTTTCATTATCACCAGTTTGACTATTGTAAATGCTGAAACCTCAACTGTTTCATCTTCTTCATTTATTACAGGACCCAATCCCAGTTCATCCTCATTCACTTCAGGCTCAGATGGGGCAGGCTCTTTATGAGTTTCTGATGGATCTTGAACATCATCATTTTGTCTTGCCTGTATAGCCTCCAACGCAGCTTTAAATGCAATATCAGCATCTCTTAATCTCCTTTGTTCTTCATCCTCCTTCTCTTTCATATCAATCAAAGCTTCTATTACTTCTTAGGGATTTCCTCCTCTTCTTCCACCATTTCTTCCATTTCAAGGGCCTCCAACTCTTCATTCATTAGATTTATCGCTGTTTTTACTGACTCAGCTTCAGCCATGTCTTTATCAATAACATCTTCTTTAAATAATAGATCATCAGACTGAACTGCATGCTTGGGTAAAGGATGTAAGTCATCATCTGTGTGGGCAATCCCTTTTCCCTTTTCTTTCCTTTTCAACTTTTCCCTTTCAGATTCATCTTCTCCACTTTTCTCCCCCTCAACCTCTGACTCATCATCATAGAACTGATTTATCATGTTCAGTGCATCAGATGGTCCAACCTCCTCTTTAACATCAATATTCTCCCCCGTTTTTGGTGCATCTGAGGTCTTCTCAACCTCTGACTGCCCCTCAAGAGTTTGAATTTTCAATAATGCCTCCTTCAGTGCAGCTTCCAGAGCCGAGTTCTTTGCATTCAAAATGGCATTCTTTTCCATTAGCATAATGTTCTCAAACTCCAGTTGAGCATTTTCACAAATAGTGTCATAGAGGTTTGGACTGGATATAGGGGTTTCAACAGATGGTTTTGGAGCTGGTTTAGAAAATGGTTCGGATTCTGAAGTTTCAGGAGATGGGATCTTGTAAGGTTCAGGAATTTGGGTTGGGAGAGTTGGTTGTTCATGAGGAGTGGAGTCTTTCAGTGGTGAAGTAGGAACAGGAATAGGAATATCATTAGTAACAGGTTCGGTAGGGAATGGTGGACAAACAACATTGTCATCACTGTTAATCACAGGTGCCAGAAAGACATCTTCATCCATCGGCTCAGTTATCTCCTCCTTTCTATCTACCGTTGCAATAACCTCCTCATCTGCAGGTTGTTCAATTAAAGGCACATCAGCACAACCAACCAACATGTCAGTATCACCGTCATCACCATCATCATTATCATTATCATCACCATCATCATCGTCATTACCATCACCATCATCATCTTCCTCATCACTGTTGCTAGGGGTCCTCGGTACATCAATAGGAACTAGTGCAGGTACGAGTAACCATGGGAGTACATCCCAGTCATCATTCTCAATGAACTTATTCTGAGCATCTTTCATACGTTTGCATATATTTGGGTCTTGCAACCTCAAAATCTGCCCTGTTCTTTGAATGTCTGGTAAGGCTCTGTTTATTAAGATCTGCAGAAAATGTGGATACATTAAGAATCTTTGATGGATTGGCCGCTTTGCATTTTAAATCAACCCTTGAAAGATGAGTCTTGAAATGTTGAAGGGTTGCTGGTAAAGAATTGCGATAGTGAGAGACCCAAGCTCTCGACTTAGCAACGTCCAAGTCCCTCGTCGTGGAGATAAGGACTGGATCACGTGATGAATCAGGAACCTGTAGAGTAAAGGAAAACTTCCCTTTTGAAACTGTCCCTCCTTAACTCCTCCCTGATAGCCCATAGTCTCTTGAAATACTCTTAGTAACCTTGGGACTGAGTAGGACGGCTGAGCCTGAAAATTGTCATTAAGGTCCAGTGCAGCTCTGATTGAGGCTTCTGTTATCTCAATGTCATGATTTAGAATCGACACCTCAATTCTTCCCCCATTGACGTCATTGACATATGTTGCAGACCCCCAAAAATCGGTAATATGATTTCTGTATATTGTGGGGATGTTAGTTAAAGCCACCCTCAGATTGGGGTTACTCAAAAAATTTATCATTAGCTCCAACTCTCTGATGTCATCATCTATCTCCAACCGAGCACACCTATTATGCCGCTTTTCGAAATTGAACGCCATCAGTTCTGCAAAAACAAGAAGAGTTGTCAGTACACAAAGTTGCAGAACTAATATATGAGAATAGAAAGATGATTAACGGCGTCTTCAATTAACCTGTTCCGTAGTAATATGCGTACCTGCAAGAACAAGTAAACAGTTAGTCAATTTGTTCAATTGGAAACCCTAATTTCAAAATCAGTGCGACGATTATCGAACAGCGATGTCTTACCGAAGTCGAAACAGAGCTAATGGCTATTATCGAAGTGAAATTAAGGAATAATAGACCAGTGAGCAAGAGGGAGATAGCACCAGCAAGAGGGTTTTTTTTCGTTTAGGTTTAATTAGAGAAAGATGTGGGAAAAACTTTCTAAGTCCCCTTTTTATACCTTACGATTGGGTGGTACAGTACCTTGGTTTGTCGTCTAGCACACGACAGTTGTCATTTAATTTCAAATTCACATGTACCTCCCTTGCTCGAGTATACAGCCAAAAGAAAAACTGGCCCCCCCTTATACACAAGGACATGGTACAATGCTTGCTCGAGGATACTTGAAAATATATCATGTAAATTCCCTATGCTCGAGATATGGTACAATGCTTGCTCGAGTATACTTAGAAATATATCATGTAAATTCCCTATGCTCGAGATGCATTCCTGTGACATCTATAGCCCAAAATGCTCGAAGTACAGTGTGCTCAAAAGCCTTAAATCAAACTAAATCTTCCCTAATCCCGCACTCGAGCACAGAAATCTGGTACCTTAGTGTGCTCGAAACTCTAAATCATCTCTCACTAAGACACCTAGCACAGACCTTGCTCAAAAAACTTAGATGTTTCCTATCATTCAGTTTTCATGCTCGTAGACCTGAAATCATACTCATGCAATCATGCTCTAAGATACTTAGTAAAATAACAAAGTATATCTTCGTGCTCGTAGATCAAAGATAACAAAACACATCAAAAGCAAGCTCGAAGTACAGTCTAATTCCTAGATCATACTCGAAAATACTTAGAACAAACACAGATAACATTGGTTAAGTCAATATCATTTGCCTAGAAGTTAAGACAAAGATCACACTCAAAATTTGCAATAATTAAGATTACAAGTTAATGAAATCATTCCGTTTGCTCAAGCTTGGGTTTGAGGTGAACAAGAGATCAAAATCCAGTTCAAAAAGTTGTTTCAATTCATTGGAAAGATCTCAACATGGGATCAGATTGTCCAATAACTGTCACACCACTTCATTTTCAGCCGTATTATGACTTAAGTCAGGCTGACATTAGGTGTATGCTCTTAGCATGATTCTTATGACTTTTTGTGATATTCTTAAGGTTCAATTAGTTGCTTGAGTAAGAATGGTCACATTTTAGACTTTATTTGTTCCTTATCTCTTGTCAAAGCTTATTTAGCTTTCTCCGAATCACCCCCAATTGACTTCAACCCCCTGATGCGTTGGTCAAAAATTTTTATTTGTCTAAGTAGTTTATTTAATAATAAGATACATAGATATCAGACCATAAGGTTGAACGTTGGACTTATAAGCCATCTGGACTTACATGCCTTTCATTCAGAGTGTTTAGGACTTAATTGAATGCCCCACTCTTGTAGTTCTGTTAGTGCCCCTTAAGGTCATGATATATTTATTTATCATTAATGATTTTGAAGCATATTTCATTTTCTTTTTCACTCCTTTTCATTTGCTTCATTTTCTTTTGTTAAGCTTTCAAATATATATATATAGCTATTTAGTAGCTGCTCATAATTTGAGGACTTGTTTTTGTTAGACCAAAACATCAACAGGCTCGTGTATGATGCCTTTCTGCCTATCATTCGGAGAGATGTGCAAGGAAACATACCTTAGTTTTCAAATGAATCACCACATCAAACTTAGCATGATTATAGTATATGTATCACATAGATCACTGCACTCATGAGAAGAAGCTACACAAGTTTTCAGTTTACTGAACATAAATCTTTTAAGCCTATAATCCATGAGTTAGGAGATTAGACAATATACTATCATTTCCCATATTAGTTGGATTCAATCTCCACTTGAAAAACAATTTTCACTCCTGATTAGGAACTTGGATAATGTTATCATCTCTCTTGTATGATCACCAAAACAGTGTTTCTTATCATAAAACATGTTACATTTTCAAAATCATTTCTTTTGACAGGTCATTAGTTAAGCTTAGATTCTGAAAACAGTGTAGTCTTTTAAGCATATTTGACTAGCAGACACTTGACTAGTGTCACACACATAATACTCACATAGCACATTTCATTCAGCAAAGCACACAATACAGTCGAGCATACTTAGAAACCCATCGAGCATACTTGGAAGTCTATCGAGCAACCTTAAGACGTAGCATTACAGAGTTTGTGCTCTAAAGACTTGAACATTGTGATCGAGCAATAGAGTTGTGCTAGGAATACTTAGAAAGTTTTCCATAGCACATGTCCATGCTCGAACATCAAAAACATATCATTTGTGCTCGAAATACTTGAGAGTCCCCAAGTGTGATTTGTTTGTGCTCGAAGAACAGCAAACACACCATAAAGTACAGAACCATGCTCGGAATACTTGAAAAGTTTTCCAAAGCAAGTCTATGCTCGAGCAACTGAGCAATGACATCTATGCTCGAATGACTTAGAATAGTCTTTCAGAACCCTATGCTTGTGCTCGAAGGGCAATAAGCACATCATCAAGCATAGATTCATGCACGAAGTACTTAGAATCATAAAAATTCATCATGCAAGCACAGATCAAAGTACTAACAGCTGTAATTATCAGAGTTAACAGAAATTCCACACAAGAACAGTCACAAACATGATTAATGCAAGCAGAATAGTCAGTTTAGCACAGCAGTCAATCATACAAACATTCACAGTGAGAAACATAGATCATCAGTAAGCACCTCACTTAAGCACACATCCTAAATTAAACCTCATCAGCATTTATCATTCCTAGGCATTTTAACAGAAAGTGAAACATGGTCTTATCTAAAGGTTTAGTGAACAAATCAGCCAAATTATTAGATGTGTCTACCCTTTTCATTTTTATAAGCCCTTTTTCCTGACAATCCCTAACGAAATGATGTCTAATTTCAATGTGCTTAGTCTTAGAATGTTGGACTGGATTCTTAATTATAAACATAGCAGCAGTGTTATCAATTAAAATAGGTATGAGTAAGAAATTCAGACCATAATCCAGCAGTTGGTTTTGAATCCACAGAACCTGTACACAGCAGGCAGATGCAGCAATGTACTCCGCTTCAGCAGTAGAGATTGACACTGTGGTTTGTTTCTTGCATTGCCATGACACGAGTCTGTTTCCAAGAAACTGACATCCTCATGAAGTTGATTTTCGACTCATGTTGCAACCATCATAGTCACTGTCAGTGTAGCCCATCAAATCAAAGGAAGAGTTCTTTGGATACCAAATTCCCAAGTCTGATTTTCCTTTCAAGTATCTGAATATTCTTTTCACTGCTAGCATATGTGACACCTTGGGGTTTGCTTGAAACCTTGCACAGACACACACATCAAACATAATATCTGGCCTAGATGCTGTGAGATACATCAATGATCCTATCTTGGCCCTATATTCATGCTGGTCTACTGGCTCCCCCTTTTCATAGGTACCATTTTCTCATGTGTGTCCATTGGTGTTGACACTGTCTTGAAGTCTTGACACCTGAACTTGGTGAGAATCTCTTGAACATATTTTGATTGATTGATGAAAATTCCATCTGCCTTCTGTTGCACTTGCAGTCCAAGGAAGAAATTCATTTCTCCCATTGAGCTCATTTGGTATTTGGACTTCATTACTTGCTCAAATTCCTTGCACATTTGTTCATTTATTGAGCCAAAAATGATGTCATCCACATACATTGCAGCAGTAGCAAATCTTTTCCTTTTCTTTTGTAAAACAAAGTCTTGTCAATGGCCCCTCTGCAGAAACCATGTTCTAACAGATGGTTAGACAGCTCATCATACCAGGCTCTTGGTGCCTGATGTAGTCCATAAAATGCCTTGCTGAGCTTGTAGACTTTGTTTGGATAAATTGGATCTTCAAATCTAGGAGGTTGAGTGACATAAACTTCTTCATCTATCTTTCCATTCAGAAATGCAGATTTTACATCAAGCTGATAGACTTTAATGTTTATTGATGCTGCATATGCTAGAAAAATCCTGATAGCCTCTAGTCTTGCAACTGGAGCAAATACCTCTTCAAAATCTACTCCTTCTTCTTGTAGACACCCTAGAGCCACCAATCTAGCTTTGTTCTTAATCACTATCCCCCTTTCATCCTTCTTGTTTCTAAAGACCCATTTTGTACCAATTGCATACTTGCCTCTGGGCTTGTCCACTAAGTCCCACACATGTAAGTCTCTGAACTGAGCTAATTCCTCCTGCATAGCTTCCACCCAGCTGTTGTCCTTTAAAGCTTGATTGATATTCTTTTGTTCAATTTGGGATAGAAAACAAGCATACATGCAGATATTTGCTCTTTCAGATGCACTTCTGGTAACTCTTTCATGCAGATCTCCAATTATGTTCTCTGCAGGGTGATTTCTTTCTACAGAGGTAGTTTGAACAACTGGTGGTACAAACACTTCTTCTTCTATATTTGTCATATTCATCTCAGCAGATTCATCATCAGATCTGTCTTGATTTTCAGTAGAGTTTTGAACATCATTGAGTTTTGATGTAGATGCCTCATTTCCTCCTAGCTGCAATAAGTCAAACAGGGTCTGCAACTGAGACATTTCTTCAGTCTGAGAGGGTTGTTGACTTTGGATGGGCTCACTTTCAATAACACTTGGACCTTCATTTGAGATTTCAACTGCAGCCTCTTGTCCAACTCTCTCTACTTCATCTTCTTCTTGGATGTTTCTACCAGAGTCAAAACCATTTGCTTCAGGAGTAACCGAGGTCCATAGTTTGTTCAGATCAACTTGTTTTGCCTTTTCTTTTTCTTCAAAGCTGGTTCTATACATACTATCATCCATGTCTGCACTATAGATTTTAAATGATTTGATCATTTTCTCAAGTTCAAATAGCCATTTTGGACCATCAGTATTGTTGAACTGGTTTTCATTGAAGATTATGTCAGATGATTCAATGACCACCATGTGCTCTTTCACATACACTCTATTAGCTTTTGAATGAGATGAATAGCCCACAAAGAAACATTCCAGGGATTTGGACTGGAATTTGTTCAAGTAGTCCTTTGTGTTCAATAGTGAGCATTTACATCCAAAAGGCTACATAAGGCTTTCTCTGATAGAGAATTTCATATGGAGTCTTGTTTTGGGCCTTGTTAAGTAGAACCCTGTTCTGCACATAACATGCAGTATTTATTGCTTCTGCCCAGAAGGTAACAGGAAGGTTAGCATCAGCAATCATGGTTCTTGCAGCTTCAATTAAAGTTCTATTTCTCCTTTCTGCAACACCATTTTGTTCAGGGGTTCTAGGAGCACTGTACTGCTGGAAGATAACCTTAGAAGTGCAGAATTCACTCATCATGTCATTCTTGAATTATGACCCATTGTCACTTCTAATTACCTTCACTTTCCTGTCAAGTTGATTTTCCATCTTGAGTACACAGGATTTGATCAGGTTTGGGGTTTCATCCTTGTTGCTCATGAAATATACCCAAGTGAATCTTGAAAAATCATCAGTTATCACTAGGCAGTATCTCTTCTTTCCAACACTTGGAACACTCACTGGACCAAACAAGTCCATGTGAAGTATTTCCAAGACCTCATCTATTGTGTTTATCAGTTTGCTCTTGTGTGAGGATTTGTGTTGTTTTCCTTTTAGGCAATATGTGCATTTTTCTTCTAACTTGAACTCTCTTGTGGAAAGGCAAACAACATGTTCACCTTTCACTAGTTTGTTCATGTTCTTCAAACTTGACACATCTTCCTATGCCATAGCACTGTTTCATTCTCAGTTGCCTTTGATACAAAGCATGAACCACCTCTTGAAGTTGCAGTATTCATTCTCAGTTCATAGAGGTTGCCATTTCTTGGAGCCATCATCATAATCATTTTGGTTGGAATCACAAACTCTGGCTTCAAAATTAGGCAATGTTCATCATTGAAGGCAACCTTGTATCCCTTGTCACATACTTGAGAAATGCTCAGCAAATTGTACCGTAGTCCTTCAACATGTAGAACATTCTCAAAGGATACTTTGCCATTTGTGAGTGTTCCCTTCCCAACAATTTTTCCTCCATTTTCATCACTCCCAAATGCAACTGATCCCTCATATTTCTTCACATAATTAATTAATGCAGTCTTGTCACAAGTCATGTGCCTTGAACATCCACTGTCCATATACCATAGATCATTGCTACTCATGGACTGTTCCTGCACACACACAAAAGGAATCAGTTTGATTCTGAGTTACAAACTCCATCAGTTTGTAATTCATTGTAACTCAGAGATAGTGGAGGATGCATCAGAAGTTGGGATTGGAACAGGTGGTGGATCTTCATACACTACTTCACAATCCTCATCAGTGTTGGTCTCTGATCCAAGGTACACAGCAGACACTTTAATGCTACTATCAACTTCCTCAATCACCTTTTCCTTCCCTTCTTGTACTTCCTTCTTTGTCTTCCACTTGAATCCTCTTGGTTCAAATCCTTGTTTTAACAGAAACTTCTCATCACCATTCAGAACACCTGGTCTCCTCTTAGCTTTCTCTTCATTTGGTGACCTTCTGTTCTTGTCTGTTGTTTTTAGGATTTGGTCATTTTCTTTGATCTTCAAAATTGTTTAGTGCTTTTGTTCCAACATAGGCTGATGGTTCTTATCTTTAGATGGGTTTTTATTTCCATTCAAGTATCTCTCATACATTTCTTTGTAGCTTTTCATGTCATAGCCACTAACCACATTTGGAATTTCAAAGATATCCTCAAGAATCCAGCAAGAGTCAGTGTGATGCCCATAAGCATCACATTTCTTGCAGAATACTTTAGCAAAGCTTCCCAGATCTTCAAGAAGTTTCTTGTCCTTGATCTTGTCACTTGGTTTAGGGAAGTCAAATCCTAAAGATGTCTTTGGATTCAAAGTGCTTGAAAAATCCATCTTGATTGGCTTGCTGAGATCAATTGCTTGTGGATATTTTTCTTTAACAAAAACTATTTTCTTTATCTTGGATGGCATTGTTGAAGAACTTCCCTCTTGTTCTTTTGGATATCTTCTTCTTGGAGCATTATCCACTTCACCAACATCAAATAATTCATGATTAGAAAAGACTTGGTAGATTGGTGGATGACTCTGATCATAAGAGGATTTAATTGATGTTCTGTTTTCTTCTTGATGACTGGCTGCGATTCTGATCTTTTCTTGATGACTGGCTGTGGTTTAGCACATATATCAAATGGAACATGCTCTCTTCTCATTCTCTCGTGGTGCTTTCTTACCTTTGATGTCATAGGAGGCAGAAGAGGAATTTTGTCACTTTTCTTCTTATTTGTTCTTTTCTTCTTCTTCTCCTTTGATGACTTAGAGCTTCCACAGCTACAGTTGCTTTCGTCACTAGAGTATTCACTCCACTTCTTTTTCTCTCCTTGAGGCTGTTCATCAATCACAGTTTCTGACTTATCAGTCTGTTTCATCACAAATTCTCCATCCTGATCTACAATCACATCATCATACCGCTTGATAAATTCAAGCTTATCATCAAACACATTTTTGAACTGTTTGAGATACTCACTTCTGCTCTCTTTATCAACTTTCAAAGGGTAACTGTCACAGAAAGGTGGTGGTACCTTCTTGTATTTCTCTTCCTCTGTCATTTTGTCAACATGACCAATAATGTGTCCTGTAGAGACAAGGTTTTTCAAAAACTCCATTTCAATCAACAACTCTGCATTCTTGAGTTTTTCTTCAGCAAACATCTTCTTTAGTCCTTCTATCTCAATTCTCATTCTGGATTGAGCTTGATATGATACCATGCAATCATCCTCCAATCCCTTGATTTGACTTTCATATGTAGCCTAACTAGCCTCATACACATTCAGGAATACATCCTTCCTTACACATTCAGTTTTCCATTTTCCAACCTCTTGATTTAATTCATCAATTGTAGCAAGAAGATTAGAAACAGAAGTATCAGAATGTACCTGAGTGTTGGAAGATTCAGCCTTATCATGAATTTTGGCCATGAATGCAACATTTGCTTTCTCCATCTCTGCAGCATGATTACTCTAGCCAAACTCTCCATCCTGAGCCACCCTTGTAACGGCTACATTCCCTTGATCCCTTTGCTGGTTCACACCATTTTGAGATGGTCTGTTTTGATTTGTGTGAACCTGCATCTGATTATTTCTCTGAGGTTGAAAAGTTTGTTGCTGGTTTCTGTTTTGGTGTTGATATGGGTTCTGGTTGGGGATTTGAGTTCTTTGTTGCTGGAAGTTCTGATTCTGGTTTTGATAGAATTGGTTCTGATTCACTTAATTGCCAACTTGCTTCTGCATGTTACACTCTCTAGCAAAATGTCCTGGTTGTTGATAGTTATAACAGATGGCTTTTGATTTGTCAAAGCCGATTCTTTCATTTAGGCCATTAAAGCTTGTTCTTCCAGTTCTGTTATACAACCTTTTGCTTCTCACGACTACCATAGATGCCTGCCACTTTATGTCCATGTCTTCTAAATCATCAGCATCAATTTGCTCAAGATCTTCCTGCACAATACTTGTGTTGATCAGGTTCTTGGCGACAAAGGCATGATATGATTCAGTAAACATAGAGAAAAATGCTTGATAATCTGTTCCATGGGCATTGCTGTTGTGTAGGAAAGCAGATTGTCCACCAGCAACAGATGGAGCCTCATCCTCAATCAATTGGATGTTAAATCTTGACTGTCCACTGCAGGTTGAGCCTGTTTCTGATGGTTCTTCAATGATTGGTTGATGAGATTTGACAGAAGGATTTCCCATTGGTGCTACTAGAGCATTGTTCATTTGAAAACTGGGTTTATCCTCCTTAATCATGTGATTCTCAATCATTTCATGCTCAGCAGCCTTAAGAAAGGCAATCACATCATCCAATTTGAAGCTAGAAAAGCTTGCCTTTTCCTTTAAAACTTGCTTGCAGTGTACCATTCTCCAGATAGAGATGACAGAAGCTTCTTGTTAAGCTCAAAATCGGAAATCTGTAGATCAGATAGAGATGACAGAAGCTTTGTAACACTGACTTCAACCTTTCTCTTTTTTTAAACTTAAATTTGTCCAACTGCTGCTTCAGTCGGTCTTTCTTAATATCTTTCAATTCAGTGTTTCCTTCAAACATTTCAATCACTGCATCATACATATCCTTTGCGGTTTTATGATGATTTACAGTGGTTAAAATTTCCCATGAGAGCCCCAACTTCAGCATTGATAGAGCTTTATCATCCCTCTTTTTCATTCTCAAATCGACTACAGTGTTGTCGTTTGGAGCTGCTGAAGGAACATAGTTCCCTTCAGTGATAGCCATCCAAAGTTCTGGATCGTTATAGTTCACTGCAGCTTCAAATAGCACTTTCCATTTTATGAAGTTCTCTTGTCCAAGCAGTCTTGGAATCTTATTGGTTGATACTTCTTGGTCTTCCATTTCACCAGATCTGAGTTTTTTTATAGTAGCACAGTGAATCTTCAAGCTTCTTCACAAACCCTCAGTCCCGTGGTCTTCAGTGAGCTTACTCAAGCTCTGATACCACTTGTCAGGACCGTCAGTCGGGTGAAACCTTAGCAAAGGTTTGACAAGAACACACTGACTCGAATACTCAAAGACCGATTGAATATCCCGGCGGAATCAGGATATCCAATGATTGAGAATGAAGGATTGTGAACAGATATCAAACACAAAACAAAAAATGATAATCAGTAAAAGCTATTTCAAAGACAAAGATTCACTATATTTAATGATACATCAGTGGAACAGTGAATGGAATGTCTAG
Source organism: Bidens hawaiensis (assembly GCF_021521415.1). Classification (NCBI taxonomy): domain Eukaryota; kingdom Viridiplantae; phylum Streptophyta; class Magnoliopsida; order Asterales; family Asteraceae; genus Bidens; species Bidens hawaiensis. The sequence goes on from NW_027496093.1 coordinate 80,251, forward strand.
GGTTTTGTGTGACGGCGGCGGCTCTTGTACGATGAACAAAATGAAATGTTTTCGTAATCAGTGCGTGCCAGCCTCTGTCTCCAAATCCGTCCCCTAAAGGTACCCTAGGACGTCTATTTATAGACTCTGACATTCCTTCTATAAGTCCTAGTCATTACATAATGAAAGATAAATCTAATACAAGTGTTACAGTCCTCGAGCAAGGTACATACCTTGCTCGAGCAAACTTCCTATACTAGGTGTGCTCGGTGAATGTCCTCGAGCAGACTTTACTTGGAATATATTCTCTTTCGAAGAATACATATTCCCTTTGAGTAAGCTTCATTCCTCTTGACTTGTCCATGCTTTTCTCGAACTAGTACATCGAGCAAGCTCATTCTTCTTGATGTCTTCAGCTTTTCTTATTCAGCAATCTTTAGCATGCTCGGATGTAAATCTTGCTCGGTAACTGAATTGTGCTCGAAGTCTTTGCTTTGATTCACGTGACATCCTCTTATTGCATCCATGCTCGTCCCCATGTGCTCGATCATCCTGTGCTCGTAACACTTGGCTAGTACTTGTATGATCAAGCTATTTGCTCGATTGGCAATCCATGCTCGATAGAAGAATACTCTTGTTCGTTGAAGTGTAGCTTGCTCGAAGCCTTTAACAATTAGAAGAATCAACCATTTAAGGTTCATAACCTTGCTCGAAGTAGTAAAAACCATGCTCGATCGTCTGGGCTTGCTCGAATTCCATACTTAGCCGTTTCTGAGGAGGTTGAGAAGATTCCAATCTTCCTTGTAGAAAATCCAACCCAACAGATGTAACATCTCGAAAATACCCCATTCAAGTATTGGTCTAAAAATGACAATTCTGAAACTTAAAGGGGTTAAAATGAAAAATTTGAGTTTCCAGAATCATCGCGCTACGCGATGGGTGGACAGATTTGATCATCGCGCTACGCGATGCCATTCCCTAGAAATTATGAAAAAGGGGGCGCCGCGATATGCGATGGTCCAGGATCAAAAGGGCATCGCGCTACACGATGACCCCATTAAGCAATCAGGGACACGTGGCAGCCTCTCATGGATTGCGGTGTCGCGCTACGCGATGGCCGTAGGGAAAGCCCCATCGCGCTACGCGATGGTGGCCAAAACTCGCATATAAAAGGGCAGCTACGGGTTCAACCCATTTCATCCTATTTTCACATTCACAAACACACACTTAGTGTTGGGAAGCATGCTAGCTTTTCCAAGAAGTTCCGAGGTCCGTTTTCTTGAAGTTTGTGCGAGAATCGGAGTTCTGATGCGTCGTAGATCAGTTAAACGAATAGGAAACAAGGTTCTGCCAATCAAGCCGTCATTCTGTATTAGTATTAATATTCCCGAGTACTTATTAAGGTAGGGGTTCTGCCTAAATATTATTTTATTATTTTATATGGCTTAGACCATAGTCAGGGGTATAGCCCAAAACCTTGATCATCATTATTATGATTATAAATGCAAAGGTTATAGTTAAAATGATGTTTCTTCTTGAAGAAGAAACCTATCAATAGATGTTTCTTCATGAAGAAGAAACTTAATTCATGATTTGTAAACAAATGAAAAGACTCCGGGTCGAAATACTTTATTCAAACAAATGATCAGTCAAGGTTTATAGCTATCAAAACCAGACTAAAGGTCTGTAGCTGGATCAAGAGACGATCCGGGTATTTATATAAACTTATTTTATTATAGATCAATCATCATTCATTCACAAGGGTTTTCAAACGAGATCACCATATCATTCAGAAAAGACAATCACAATCACAGGTGAATACGTTAAACCTTTTACAGTCAGATAAACGGGTTGTTTATCTTAAACAGCCAGTCAAATATGAGATTACGTGATCTCTACATTTTAAGGGATTACGTGATCCCTAAGTTATAAGATAGATAATAAAAGCAACTCAGACGGAGTACACATGTGTCTGGATCCAAACATATCTGTAAACCTATCAATCAAGGCTACGTGGCCGCAAGCTAACTGACATAACGAAATTTCTCCAATGAGCATCAGTTATTAGAGAACCATAATTGTGGGTGTATGGCAGTGGCACAAGTTCCCAGAATTAAAAGACGTTTCTGCTGAGTTTGTTCCAAAACTATCTTGTTAGTCAAATGTTTTCAGAGTCAACCATTCACCAGCATATAGCTGACGTATTTTTTCCCTCATTACAGGAAAGCAAGTATAGCACAGATAGCAAGGGATAGGAGTCGCTCTTGGAGATAGATGCTCGCAGATAGAGATGGCTCAGTTTTTAATAAATAAAATATTGTAAACAAGAATAAACAAAGGTTTGTAAATCATATACTTGAATATTTATTATTCAAGAGGTTTTCAAAATAAATTAATATAATCAAAGACTTCCGCTAATAACCCGCAACTCTGATATATTTTCAAAACAGGTACCAACTACGAGTGTCACGCCGAGGCCCTAAGTCGGGGTGTGACATGGAGTCACATACACCTCCTCATCAATCTTTCCATTCAAGAATGTAGATTTCACATCCAGTTGATAAAGTTTTATGTTCATGGATGCTGCATAGGCTAGAAAGATCCTGATGGCTTCTGTTCTTGCAACCGGAGCAAATACTTCTTCAAAGTCCACTCCCTCTTCCTGTAAGCACCCTAGAGCCACCAGCCTTGCCTTGTTCTTAATCACAATTCCTCTCTCATCTTTCTTGTATCTAAAAACCCATATTGTTCCAATTGCATACTTGCCTCTGGGTTTGTCTACCAAGTCCCAGACATGTAACTCCTTGAATTGAGCTAACTCTTCCTGATAGCTTCTACCCAGCTGTTGTCTTTCAATGCTTGATTAATGTTCTTTGGTTCAACTTGGGATAGAAAGCAAGCATACAGACAGATGTTTGCTCTTTCAGAGGAACTTCTAGTCACTCTCTCATGCAAGTTCCTAATTATATTCTCTGCAGGATGATTTCCCTCAACAGAAGCAGTTTGCACAACTTCTTGTGCTGAAGCCTCTGTTTTAAGATTTGTCATGTTCATTTCAACAGCTTCATTTTCAGATCCTTCTTGATTCTCAGCAGCTTCTTGAGTTTGAATAGTTTCAGAAGATGATGTCTCATTTGACCCAATTTGGAGAGAGTCAAACAGAGACTGGAACCTGTCTTCAAATTGATTTGTCACTTGAAGTTGAACCTGTTGCTGACTTGGTACTGGTTCATTCTCCATATCACTTGGTCCTTCCTTTGATACTTCAATGGCTACTTCTTGACCAGTGACATCCATTTCACATGCTCCTTGATTGCTTCTTTCAAAAGTAAATCCATTTGTTTCAGGAGCAACTGATGACCGCAGTTTGTCCAGATCAAGTTGCTTTTGTTTTCCTCTATCTTCATAACTTGTTCTGTACATGCTGTCATCCATGTCTTCATTATAAATCTTGAAAGATTTGATCATCTTCTCCAAATCAAAGAGCCATTTGGGTCCTTCAACATTATCGAAATGGTTTTCATTGAAGATAATGTCAGAGGACTTAATGACTACCATGTGTTCCTTCACATAGACTCTGTAAGCCTTGGAATGAGATGAGTAGCCCACAAAGACGCATTCCAGAGATTTAGACTGGAATATTTTGAGATAGTCCTTTGTATTTAGAAGTGAACATCTACATCCAAATGGCTTTAAGAACTTCACTTAAGGTTTTCTCTTGAAGATAATCTCATATGGAGTCTTATTTTGAGTCTTGTTTAGTAGAACCCTGTTCTGCACATAGCAGGCAGTATTGATTGCCTCTGCCTAGAATGTAACTGGCAGATTTGCATCAACAATCATGGTCCTTGCAGCTTCAATTAATGTTTTGTTTCTTCTTTCTGCAACACCATTCAAATTCATATAAACATAGTTTGATTACCAAAAATCATTCCTAACTATGAAAAAAATCCTAAAAATGGCCCAAAAACATGTTTTAATTATACACATGGTTTAGAATCAGAATCATACTCTTTTTTAGCCATAAACACTGATTAGAGGGTTTAAACAAAGTTTTTACGGTTCAAAAGTTCGGTTTAGAACCCTAACTTTCAAGGCTTCTCTCTTGATGATACATGCTTGATTTGTGATATAGGACCTGTACTTAGCTTGTATAGAAGCACGAGAACCCAGAAATTGGATTAAGAGAGCGAAAACGGGCGAAAACCGCAAAGGTAAAGCCGAATCATTCGATTACGGGCTTTTTAGGATTCGATTATGATGTGCATATTGTTAGGTCATGAAATTTTTCAGAGACATAAGGGACCATATCATTGAGTTCCTGTTCAAATTTGGCAATTTTTCGACCATCCGAGAATATTTGGCCAATTTATTACCGAATTAAAGCTTGAAAATTTATGAAATTTTGTGGGGAACTCAGATTTCATATATTATGATCACGTATGAAATTTGGGGTCAATTAGAAAATCCTAGGTATGTTTTGTGTATTTGCGTTTATTCGGATTTTCATAGTCGTTTTCGGCTCGAAAATATTATTTGGCAAGACTGTTAGCTTCTGGAATTGCTACAGGTTATTTTGGGAAGTGTTTTGGTCACCCAGGAATTTTGGCGGATTTTTCGGAAATCCTTTGGTATAAACGGATGATTTTCGGGCTAAATATAGCATATAAAATGATTTTTTATAAATTTATAAATCAATAAATAATTCTAGAAATATTTTTATAAAAATCTGCATATTTTATTGATAAGTGACTAAATTTTCATAATCTAATGATTAACGGATAATTAATTATGCTAATTTGAAGATTACATAAATTCAATTCTAACGAAAACCGGCAAGCTCGTGATTAACGAACCTGTTGGAATATCAAAACATCAAAAAATGATCAAGAAGCATATTTTCGGATTAATTATATAAAAACGAACTTTTTGTGAGAAATCCGAACAATTTGGATAGATTGTGCGCGTTTTTCTCCAAATCAAGCTGAATAAACGGAAACGAGCCTTGTAGCGAATAAAGACCCCAGAATTGTGATCTTTCTTTATAACTTAATCATTTTATCGACCAACGCATTTACCCAAGTTTACATCCCCATAATTGTTTTCCAAACGCGTAAACGAGCAACTTGGCTCAGCTGGTAAAACGGGGAAACTGAGCCAAGTTCCATTTTAAACATTAGACATTGAACAACATCACAATTTAAGCCTATTGACACTTTCTGGGTGTTACAGCCACACCCAGACTAGCTATACAACATAGCTTAGTATAAAGATTATAATAATATTAAAATATTAATATTATTATAATGTGGACTATAGGGACTAAGTTATAGGAAGAGAAACGAATCCCGAGCGACCTCGCACTGAGTGCCTACAAAACCGTGAGTTTCATGACCCCTCTTTTCAAACTGTTTATGAACGTTTTGGGGTGAAAAGTATAGTTACATACGTTATCTATCTGGAAATGGTTTAGGATATAAATCACCTGAACTTTGACATACAAAACGTCCCTACAAACTTAACGATTGATTATGTGCGAATGAATGGTGAATAGTATTGTTAAATGGTAAATTAAGGGGACGTGATACGAATACCAAAACATAATGAAATTACACATGACAACACGTTTATACAAATACGCTGTGCACTGTTAAACATAACAAGCTGGGGGAATAACGTGGTCTGTAATGGCCATGGGTGAATAACGTGGTCTGTAAAGGCCATGGGTGAATAACGTGGTCTGCAACGGCCATGGGTGAATAACGTGTTCTGCAATGGCCATGGGTGAATAACGTGGTCTATAATGGCCATGGGTGAATAACGTGGTCTGTAACGGCCATGGGGATAACGTGGTCTGTGAGGACCATGAGAATAACGTGGGTAGTGGAGGCCACGAGGATATTGTTGGCGGAAGGGGGGCCACAGTGTTTGGTGATACATGATAAATACTATGTATGTGCTATATACATGCTATGTGAATAGGTATATAAAATACTAATTATTTATGTATACACTGTGTAATGTTTGACTCTATGTGGAACCGTTGTGGGCGGAAGGGGAGCCACAGTGGTTGATTATACATGGGACCATTGTGGGCGGAAGGGGGGCCACAATGGTTGATTAAACATGTAAAATGGAAACACGCAATACAAACAAACAGTCACGATTTTATCGTAATTTCGAACTTATATTATAAATTTACATGCGTGCAATTGTACACACAAAGATACGGCTGTACATATATACAAATGCAAATACATTTTTATTTACGCGCGTAAATGCAAACTATGACAGTGTGGTACGCAGAACTGCTTTCGTTAAAACTTATGAAATTCACCAACTATTCGTAGTTGACCTGTTTTTAAACATGCATTTCAGGTAATCAGAAAGGTGAAGTAGATTGCTTTTGTGTTACATGTTTGGATTGTGATCGATGCTGTGAGCATTTGAGTTAGAAGTACAGTAGTTGAAGAGCTAGTTTTGATTGTATCACCTAGTTTATAAAAGATGTTAGAACGATGTAATATTGTAAGACCCAAAATCCCGGGAATCCTACAATTGGTAATCACGTCCACAAATTCACAAGAATTTAAAACCAAACAATTCTTTGTATTTAAAACCGGTTCAGAGTAAATAACAGCGGAAAAAGTTTAAGTATTAAAAATCCCAAACACGGGTGCAAGTGTCCAATAATCAAATGTAAATAAAATGACCGTTTTATTTGAAATCCTCGACCAGAAATGCCTTCAACCTTCCGAGTAGTCTCCAGCACGTCCAAGCGGTAGCATCCACTTCTTAACCTGAAAGTCAGTCTAACATACACACAAAGTCAGCTTGAGCTGAGTGAGTTCAAGTTTTCATAAATGACATTCATTAAAAATTTAAATTCCATGAGTATGGAATGTAGTGGAAAATCATGAGACCATAAAATCGTAAATAGCTTTTCTTAACCAAATCATAAGTGAATAAAACATTAAACATTTTTTTTTCACGCAGCATGGGCCTCCTCACCCCGGGTCTTCCCCGAGTAATATGTTTGACCCAGACGCGGTTTAACAAAACCGTTAAAATCATGCAACACGAGCCTCCTCACCCCGGGTCATCCCCAAGTAATATATTTGACTCGGTCACAGTTTAATAAAACAAAATCACGCAACACGAGCCTCCTCACCCCGGGTCATCCCCAAGTAATATATTTGACTCGGTCGCTGTTTAACATCCAAACACGTGATATGGGCCTCCTCACCCCGGGTCTTCCCCAAGTAATATATTTGACCCGACCACGGTTCATAATACGGCGGGCCTCCTCACCCCGGGTCTTCCCCAAGTAATATATTTGACCCAGCCGTGTCATAAACATGCAACACGGGCCTCCTCACCCTGGGTCCTCCCCAAGTAATATATTTGACCCGGTCACAGTTTACCATCACATTCACATTCACATACACATCCACTTACACACATACAAACATCAAATTCAAACATTCAACCAAACCATATCATCACATTCAATCCATAAATAATGGATAATCTAGAAATTAATACTAGACTTAATAGTATCCTCGAGCCTAGACCATAAATAATATATGTAACTTTAAAGGATACAAGACCATAAACGAGTCTAAAATATCCTAAAGCCTATAAAATAATTCAAATATGACTTTCAAAGTGCACAATCACGAGTGAGACCATGTAGTACCATTCAAATAGTTGTAACGGGTAAAATCGTAGAAAATTGGATTTCGGTGTGTATGTGTGACATTTGAGCCAAAACAAGGTACACCTCAGTACGTAATTACCGATTAAGCAAATTAACGCCTTTTGCATAACAAACGAACGATTAACCGAACGGGTTGGGTTATGACCCAGATATCTCGGGGGGCCATCTATAAGTGATATACGATCTATACAAGCTAAAAAATTAGAAATATGGCCTTAGTTTGATAGCAAACAAGTTAAACGAAAATATGCTCGTTTAACTACCCGCAATAGATTTAAACGCGAAAGATAGTTACAAACCAAGCATTGTATCATCCGTTAAGCCGAAAAATACTTACCAAACACTTATTTGAAATGTTTTAAGCGATCCGTGAAAATATTTTTGATTTTTACAAACGTATAGTATGCTTTTATAATTTTACACAAAACTAGCCGAAACCCTAACTTAAGGGCTGTTATGTTGATGAAATATTGCTTGGTTTGTGATATAGGACTTGTACCTAGCTTGCTTAGAAGCACAAGAACCTGAAAACTTGATTAAAAGGTCGGAAACGAGCCAAACCAGCTAAGGTAATGCCGAAACACTCGCTTACGGGCTATTTAGATTATGGTTGTGATGTGCATATTTTTAGGACGTGAAATTTTGCAGGGACATCAGGAACCATGTCAATGAGTCCGTATTCAAATTTGGTAATTTTTCGACCATCCGAGAATATTTGGCGAATTTATTACCGAATTGGGACGTTTATTTGGGAAAAATAGCTAAAATACTTCAAAAATTATGAAATTTTTCTGGGAACTCAGATTTGATTTATTTGATCACATATGAATTTTGGGATCATTTGGAGAAGTTTAAAGGTGTTTTGTTTATTTGCGTTCGTGTGAATTTTTACAGCCGAATTTGGGCCGAAAAGAATATTGCACGAGCTTTTTACATTCTAGAATTGATACAGGTTGATTTGGGACATGATTTGAGCATTCAGTAATTTTTGTGGAATTTTTGGAAATTTTTTGGGATAAACGGACGATTTTCGGGCGAAATATAGCTGATAAAATTTTTTTTTATAAATTAATAATTCAGTAAATAATTCCAGAAATATTTCCAAACCCGCTAAGGTAATGCCGAAACACTCACTTACGGGCTATTTAGATTAAGGTTGTGATGTGCATATTTTTAGGATGTGAAATTTTGCAGGGACATCAGGAACCATGTCAATGAGTCCGTATTCAAATTTGGTAATTTTTCGACCATCCGAGAATATTTGGCGAATTTATTACCGAATTGGGACGTTTATTTGGGAAAAATAGCTAAAATACTTCAAAAATTATGAAATTTTTCTGAGAACTCAGATTTGATTTATTTTGATCACATATGAATTTTGGGATCATTTGGAGAAGTTTAAAGGTGTTTTGTTTATTTGCGTTCCTGTGAATTTTTACAGCCGAATTTGGGCCGAAAAGAATATTGCACGAGCTTTTTACATTCTAGAATTGATACATGTTGATTTGGGACATGATTTGAGCATTCAGTAATTTTTGTGGAATTTTTGGAAATTTTTTGGGATAAACCGATGATTTTCGGGCGAAATATAGTTGATAAAATTTTTTTTTATAAATTAATAATTAAGTAAATAATTCCAGAAATATTTTTATTAAAATCTACATAATTTAATTGATAAGTGGCTAAATTTTCATAATTTAATGATTATCGGTTAATTAATTATGCTAATTTGAATATTAAATAAATTCAGTTTTTATAAAATCCGGCAAGTTCGCGACTAACGAATCTGCGGGAATATTAAAACACCAAGAATAATCAAAAATTATATTTTTGGAATAATTAAGTGAAAACGAACTTTTCTATGAAAAACCTGGACAATCCGGATGGATCGTGCGCGTTTCTTTTTAAATCAAACTGAATAAACGGAAACGAGCCCCGTGGCTAATCCGGAACCCCAGTATGTGATCCTTCTTTATAATTTAATCATTTTATTAACCAATACATTTACCCAAGCTTATTTTCCCATAACTGTTTTCCGAACGCGTAAACGAACAACTTGGCCCAGCTGGGAAAACGGGAATCTGAGCCAAGTTCGGTTTTAAGTATTAGACATTGAACAACATCATAACCTAAGCCTATTGCCACTTTTGGGCGTTCCAGCTACACCCAGATTAGTTATATAGCCCAGTTTAATATTGAGATTATAATAATATTAAAATATTAATATTATTATAATATTGATTATAGGAACTACTGATAGCAGACCGATCAAACCACGAGCTGATACAGTACTGAATATCTACTAAACCGTGAGTTTCATGACCCCACTTTTAAACTGTTTTACGAACTTTTGGGGTGAAAAGCATGTTTGATTACATATACATACCTGAAACATGTACTGATGTGAATTATCTAAGTGCTAACACACAAAAATCCCCACGATCACAGTGATTAACTTCGAGCCGGTGGCTTGTGAATAGTACTATTGGTTTGACAAACCCAAACGGAATCGGCCTGGTTGCCGTGTCACATAGCGCCGTTTGCACATGACCATATTTATACAAACAGGCTATGTAGTGTTAGACATAGCTACCGGGGCATGTTGTGGGCGGAAAGGGGCCACAGTGGTTGATTGAGCGTGGGAAATGGAGGCACGCAGCACGAACAGTCCAGGCTTCACTGTAGCTTAGCATAATTACATCACATACATCATTTACATACATACATACTTATTTCATGATTACAAGTGCTGAATTGTGAATACTCATTACTGTTTTCTTGAAACTCGTGAAACTCACCAACTCTAGTAGTTGACCCGTTTTAAACTGCTTTTCAGGTGTACCTAAATCGGAATGATTTGGTGATCTGTTACTCGTCCAAAAATTACGTATTATACCTTTATGGAAACTAGACTCAAAGTAGAATATCATAGAAACAAGAATCGATCAAAAAAAATATATTTTCATCGAGTTACAGACCCTACAATAAACGTATACGAATATGTCAGCAATCTGTTATCATCAAAACTCAACCTTAACGACCAATATGCGATGTATAAAGATGGTTTAAGGTGTAAAAGACTAGAGGGGACATGGGACTAACCTTGAATTAGATTTTTACGGCCTAACCACTGCTGCAAAAAAGAAAAATCGGGGATGGGGAGCCTGCTCTAACTTCCGATCGGCCAGGGTAGGGTAAAAGGAAGCTAGGGTTTTGTTTTATGATATAAAATGGAAATTTACACTCTAGTCCCTCCAGTATGAAGTGTGTAGCAACTTGGGTGAAAAATTAAGTGAGAAACGTTTACGAGGGTAGCCAGGAGCTCTCGGAAAAAAAGCCGAGTCAAGCCCGATGGTGTACGCAATCACTACAAGGATAAATCTTTTTATCGGAATTTACGGACGTTACAAATATATTGTAAATTAGTTAGTAATGTTTCTTTATGGACAATGTATTTGATACCAGTTGTATCTGTTACATTTCCGTTTTACGCTTCCGCAAATCGCTTAACGGGGTGTGACACACACCCTACACTCCGCAACAAAATAGGGTAGCTGAACGAAAGAATCGGACCTTGATAGAGACAGCCCGGACCATTGTAAGTCCCGAGAAAGGATCTTTCAATGTGATATCAAATAACTCAATGATTAGGCGGAAACTAATCAACGAGCCGTTTCCATCACACCAACACAATGACAGTCAAACACAATGAACAAGCTTCAAAACACATGTATATTGATACATCGGGTGCTTAAGCCCTTAATACACTTACACGGGTGTTGACTAACTTGGACGAACAACCCTACAATACTAAACGCATATCCTATATATAGACTACCAACTAGGCCCAATACAAACCCCCACCGAGATCAAGTGATCTCGGTTTACATATGTTAGCCCAACTAAACCCAAAACTACAAAGCATAAACCACAAAATACGGCCCAACATTCTTCCCCTTGGTTTATTTCTTGATTCTAGATGTTATACAAAATGTCAACCATAGCCTTTTAATATGCGTCGGTAACCTTTGTCTATTAAGCTTGATCAGATTTAGTAGCTCCCCAGCCACCACTTGATGTACCAGTTTCTGGAGTGGGACCCGTTTCCTAGCCTGATTGATCAGCATTCATTCCTCCATACTTTATATCCACGCCTTCTTTTCAGCGTATATACTGTGGCTTCGGAAGAGAAACTTGGAAGTTGAGTGTCTTATTTAGTGCCTCAATTCCTGAAATATTGAGGCTGACTAAAAAACCAGCACAAGCCATGCTACTTGCCAATAGAAGTAGATACTCATGCCTTTGGTTAAAGAAAATAATATGCTACTTGCCAATAGAAGTAGATAGTCATGCCTTTGGTTAAAGAAAATAATAGGAGTTCTTTGTTTCATTCGACTCAGAAACGTCGAGCACGATATGTTTTCGGTTGACTAGATGGTTTCTCGGTCAAGATTTGACGAGAACACTTCGAGATATCAGTTGACCAAAGATCTCTCTGGTTGACCAAGAGAGTTCGGTCAGACCACACCGAAAGCCCTTGGATACAACCCATTTTCTTCTCCATTTTACCAATCACCATTGATGACCAAACCTGCAGCTCAAATAAAACTCAGAAAACAATCAGTAACTTAAAAAAGAGACCAAAGAAACACACCAAAATCGTAGACCAATCATATCATATGAATCAATCAAATCATTATTACCTCAAAACCTTCATAAAAAAATCAAAGATAGATATCGTTTAGATTTTCTTACCTCTCTTAAAGATGTATACATAAGAACTTAGATGAAGACATGAAAAGATAGATAATTGATAGCGAGAAAATTCAGATAGATAAGATGTTTACAAGTCTCAAGAATGAGTAATAATGAGTAAGGAGTGCCATTTTAAACTACTGATACATATCCACCTGGGCCGAGAACTCAAATGGGCCGTAAATAACTATTTTGGCAAAAATGAAACACCTTAGGCCAATTTGACCAGGCCGAAAACATACGAAAGTGGAATCTGTTGGGCCAAATAGAATGGCCCAAGGACATTATTTGCAACAGTCAAATATGATGTTCAAAAATAATCCCGTTTCATGTTAAAAACAATTTCTTAAGGCATTTGTTTCGACACGAGTAAACATGAGGTGAAAGATAAAATAAAAATAAAGTAAAATTATAATAAAAACTAAAACAAAAATAATTTACCCATCTGGCCTTTAGTAGATTTATCATATTTTGGGATCAAATTTCAGCTATATTTTTTAAGAAAATAGGCAACATCTTTTATGAAAAGATCCGAACATAAAATCATATTGATTAAGGTACTTTCACAATGATTCAGTTTCAGCATTATTGTGACTTAGTGAAAAGGTTGATAGCAGGTATTTATAAACTTAGCATGATTTTCATTGTGCCAGTGATACGATTAGATTCAATTAGGCATAAAGCTTATATGGACATCACTTATAGACCTATGATGCCCCTTATCTCTTCTCAAAGAGTATTTGGCTTTCCCCAGATCACCCCAATTTGAATCCAACCCCCTAGTGCTTTATCAAAAGAATTTTTCCTATACAAAAATAATTTTAAGCTTTAAGGTTGAACGTTGAACTTACATGCTATCTGGAGTTACAAGCCTTACATTCAGGGTGTTTAGGACTTATTTGTATGCCCCACCCCTGTAGTTCCCTGGTGCCCCTTTAAGCTTTTAAAAATAAATTTAATTTGCAATAGTATTCATATATATGTACAATTTTTTTAATGAAACACAATATTTTGGTGATCAAGACACTAACGGGCTAATGTATGACTAGGTAATTGCTTTTCTACCTATCATTCGGAGAGATGTATCTAGGGACAGGAAAACATCTTCAACATGACTCTCCACAATAAGTTTAGCAGATTTAGTTTATATCGCCTCAAACTTTTACTTATCATGGAAAGCTACCATACACATCAATGACTGTTCAAAGCGTTTTTAGCCTAATAACTTCACATGTTGGGCGCACATAATCAATTTATCTATAATTTTTCAAAGGTTGGATCCATTTTATTCGAAAATATTTTAAGCTTCTATAAAGCTTTAGCTGAATAATAATATCACTTCCCAGATGATAACTTAGAAGACAACTTTAGATTCAGTCACCCCAGTCACTTTTAGTTTTAAGATAAATGGCTATCCTTTATGTCTACGGGTAGACAATAGTACCAAACATATATTAATACATGTCCTTCAAACTTAGGTAACCGACATAATTTTCAGTGAAAGAACTTATAATCAGATAGTTAAAAAAAACAAACATTATAAAAATTTTTATATTCAGTCACCCCAGTCGCTTTCAGTCCTTAGGTTAATGGCTATCCCGTACGTCAAAGATTGACAACGGGACCAAACATAAAGATATGTCCCTTGAACTTGAGTAACAGGCATAATTTTAAGCGACGGAACAAAACATTTTTTTTAAAACACATGCACACACTTTTTGTATTTTTCTTTTTCTCTCCCTAAATTTGTACAGAAATTATGACAGACAAGAAAAAATTTATCTACAAAATTTAAACCTCAAAAATACTCAATCATCAAAACGCAGCATCTTAACAAACCCTACAAGCACATTAAATCTGGCTGTTCTGACCGATTTCGTAAATAAGTCCGCCATATTATTATCAGTGTGGACTTGTTCAAGATGAATTAGTTTCCAGTCGTAATAGTCACGAATAACATGAATTTTGATATCGATGTGCTTGGTTTTAGAATGCTGAACCGGGTTTTTAACAATGGCAATGGCGGCATTATTATCACAGAAAATAGGAGTGTCAAAAAATTCCAAACCGTAATCCAGCAATTGATGTTGCATCCAGATGACCTGTGAACAACAGATAGAAGCAACAACATACTCAGCCTCAGTAGTGGATGTGGATACCGTTTGTTGTTTCTTGCATTGCCACGAGATGACTTGTAAGACCCCGAATCCCGGGAATCCTACAGTTGGTAATTACATCCACAATTTCACAAAAATTTAAGACCAAACAATTCTTTGTATTTAAAACCAGTTCAGAGTAAATAAAAGCGGAAAAAGTATAAGTACTTAAAAATCCCAAACACGGGTACAGGTGTCCAAAATCAAATGTAAATAAAATATTTGTTTTATTTGAATTCCTCGGCCAGAAATGCCTTCAACCTTCCGAGTAGTCTCTAGCACGTCCAAGCGGTAGCATCCATTTCTTAACCTGAAAGTCAATCTAACATACACACAAAGTCAGTTTGAGCTGAGTGAGTTCAAGTTTTCATAAACGACATTCATTAAAAATTTAAATTCCATGAGTATGGAATGTAGGGGAAAATCATGAGTCCATAAAATCATAAATAGCTCTTCTTAACCAAATCATAAGTAAATAAAACATTAAACATCTTTTCGCGCAGCACGAGCCTCCTCACCCCGGGTCATCCCCAAGTAATATATTTGACTTGGTTACAGTTTAAATAAAACAATTCACGCAACACGAGCCTCCTCACGCCGGGTTATCCCCAAGTAATATATTTGACTCGGTCGCGGTTTAACAAAACCATTAAAATCATGTAACACGAGCCTCCTCACCCCGGGTCTTCCCCGAGTAATCTATTTGACCCGGTCATAGTTTACCAACACATACACATTCACATACACACATACAAACATCTAATTCGAACATCCAACCAACAATATCACCACATACGATCCATAAATAATGGATAATCTAGGCATTCAATACTAAGCCTAATATTAATATAATTCACCAAATAATACATTCATCGTCGAACACACGTACACGGGCCTCTCCACCACGAGTCAAGACTCGAGTAATATATTTGACCCGGACACGGTAAGACCTAAGCATGTGACACGAGCCTCTCCACCACGGGTCAAACCCGAGTAATATATTTGACTCGGTCACAGCTTACACATCCAAGCACGAGATACGGGTCTCTCTACCACGGGTACAACCCGAGTAATATATTTGACCCGATCTCGGCTCACACATCCAAGCACGAGATACGAGCCTCTCCACCACGGGTACAACCCGAGTAATATGTTTGACCCGATCGCGGCTCAACATCCAACGGGCCTCTTCACCACGGGATTTTAAAACCCGAGTAATATATTTGACCCGCCAAAATGATGATCACATTACACGGGCCTCTCACCACGGGTACAACCCGAGTAATATATTTGACCTGGCCGTGAATCACCATGCACACACACATCAATAAGCCTACTCACATCATTCTTAGTCACGAGGAACTAAATATCATCACACAACCGTAGGCTATAAGGTAACACATACCCATACATACATACATACATACCTCCATTCATACATACATATATATATCTATATATATATATATATATATATATATATATATCATCCCATACGAGAACTAAGTAAATAGGTCTACTCATATTCAATTACTACCTAGTCTACTAACATCCTCGAGTCTAGACCATTAATAATGTACGTAACCTTAAAGGATACAAGACCATAAACGAGTCTAAAATATCCTAAAGCATATAAAATAATTCAAATATAACTTTCAAAATGCACCATCACGAGTGAGACCATGTAGTACCATTCAAATAGTTGTAACGGGTAAAATCGTATAAAATTGGATTTCCGTGTGTATGCTAGCCCAAAACGTAAAATGAGTAAAAAGGGTATCATGAACTCACCTGGAATCGATCGAACACCTGCAACGAGCTAGGAAATCCCTAAGTGCACACTCACAAGTAAGGGCCTTTAAATAGTACACAACGCGTTACTAAACTAGACCGTAAGAACACTCTTGCCTAATGGGCCGTTCAAGCCCAACACTTTGGCCCAAGGCCCCACATGTTGGCCCAAGGCCCAACACTTGGCCCAAGGCCCAACCCATACCCAATTACTTTACCTCAGCCCCTAAAACCTTTCAACTAACCAAATCCACGGGTTAAGCCTAAAACGAAGTTATCGATTAATAACGAGTAAAACTTGTAGATTTTAGCATGCGAAGATGTATTTAATTACATTGGATAACCTTTGAAATAAATTATTAAATTTTTACCAGACTTTAATAAATGTCTTAGGTTTATAAAAATATTTTTATTATATTTTTCTATTTGACACAAAAATTATAAAAATTTCTCCAACACAGCAACGTACGTGCAGCTATTTCAGTGCGCAACAAAATGGTTTTATTTTTATAAAATTTATTTCCGAACCAAATTAAACTATTCCAATTGGGTTTGGTTCCTAACTCAAAATACTAACTTCCAGAAGTGGAACCAACCAATTTGGACCTGTCGATAAAAGGTTATGACATCGGGAAGACAGACCAGAATCCGTCATCCCGCATCAGCTTTGACACTCGATTTTATAAATTCATAAAAGCCATTCAAATCTTGTCCAAAAATTACGTATTATACCTTTCTGGAAACTAGACTCAAAGTAGAACATCATGGAATCAAGAATCGATCAAAAACAATGGATTATCATTGCGTTACAGACCCTTGAATTGAAGTTTTCACGGCTGAAACTTGGCTGTGCAGAAGAAAAACGAGCAGTGGAGGTCTTGAGGCCGATCGGCTGCTGAGAATAGAGTTAGGGTTAGGGTTTTTATTTTTTAATATTATGATATAAAATAAATTACACTCTAGTCCCTCTAGTATGAAGTGTGTAGCAACTTGGGTGGAAAGTCAATTAATTCAACTTACGGGTATGATAAGGAGGTCCCTGAAGTAAGCCGGTTCAAAGCCGATAAATATACAAACTCTACAACATGCATGCCGATAAACGAAAATGTCGGGTGCTACATACTAATATAATACTTTAAGTCGTAAGAGGGGATGTTTTGGGAAAAAGGATGGACAAACGGACTTTTAAAACGTATTACAAGGCTTTAAATTAGAAAGATGAAACCCCGGCTTTTTGACCAACATTTATAAACGATCGAGCCGATTAACGAAATTTACGGGCGTTACAGAGTCGATCCCCCAAGAATTGACATCCAGCAGAAGTAGATTTCCTGTCAATATCATCACCTCCGTCATTGCTGTCAGCAAAAGCATACAGATCAAATTCTGAGTTTTTGGGATACCAAAGACCGAGCTTCAGTTGCTGTTTCAGATATCTAAAGATACATTTAACAGCAATTAAATGAGAGAGTTTAGGATTAGCCTGGAAACGAGCGCATTGACAAACTGCAAACATGATGTCAGGGCGACTGGTGGTGAGATACATTAGGGACCCGATCATCGACCGATAGTACGTATGATCTACGAGATTTCCTTCAGGATCTGATGAATGAAGAGGTCTTTTAGCCATAGGTGTCGCTGCACTCTTGGGTGTAACAGCTATACCCAGATTAGTTATATAGCCCAGTTTAGTATGAAGATTATAAAAATATTAAAATGTTAATATTATTATAATATTAATTATAGGGACTGGTGATAGCGAGTTTAACCAGTTACGAGCTGACACTGTATCAGACCTCTACTAAACAGTGAGTTTCATGACCCCTCTCTTTAAGCAGTTTTATGAACTTTTGGGGTGAAAATCATGTTTGATTACGTATACATATCTGAAACGTGTAATGATCTGAATTATCTGAGTGCTAACACACGAAAGTCCCCACTAACACAGTGATTAACTTCGAGCAGGTGGCCTGTGAATAGTACTATTGGTTTGGCAAACCCAAACGGAATCGGCCTGGTTTCCGTGTCACATAGCGCCGTTTGCACATGACCATACTTATACAAACAGGCTATGTAGTGTTAGACATAGCTACCGAAGCATGTTGTGGGCGGAAAGGAAGCCACAGTGGTTGATTGGGCGTGGGAAATGGATGCACGCAACACAAACAGTCAAGGCTTCACTATAGCTTAGCATAATTACATCATTTACATACATACATACTTATATCATAATTACAAGTGTTACTTGTGATTATTCAACTATTTTCTCGAAATGCATGAAACTCGCCAACTCTAGTAGTTGACCCATTTTAAACGTGCTTTTCAGGTATGGTACCAAAGTTGGGATAATGTGATGACATGCTACCTGTCTTGGAACGTGCTCGATGCTAAGTGAATAGATGCAAGTTATTAGTAAGGAGTGGGATAGTTAATATATAATTTTGTTTGTATCACCTACTCTGTAGACAAAGATATAAAAATGTAACATAATGTAAATTAGTTGGTAATGTTTCTTTATAAACAATGTTGTTGATACAAGCGGTGTCTGTTACATTCCTGTTTTACGCTTCCGCATTTTGCTAGTCGGGGTGTGACAAGAGACTAGGGAGAGAAAGTTACTAAAGTGTCATATCTTGTGAATATTTGAAGTTATCAATGAATAATATGCTTAATGTTTACTTGTGGTATTCACTCTCATTGGATTCCGCACTTAGACAAACAAGCTGTAACATCTAGAGATGCTTATTGTTGTCTACATAAGTTCAACAAGGCTATTTAACTTTACCTTAGAAACAAATGTTTAATATTTCTTCGGGGTGTGTGGAAGAGTGGTATCACGTTGATTGTCAAAGCTACACCACACCTCCTACCGGTAAAGGGCCCGATTGGATGCTTAACTACGATTCTTTATTTAACTTGTTTACTCAATCGGTTGAAATTGAAACTGAAGATTTGGTTCAAGCATATTTGGAAGATCAATTCATTTCAAGACCAAGTTCTTCTTCTCATACAAATTCTGATTTATCTATTCAACCAGAAACATTGAATGATGTTTCAGATTCTTTCGATGAAGCTGAGTTTGTAGACTCATGTTCTATACCTTTGTATGATGCTCAAGAAGTTCCTGAGATTATTCCCGTTGAAGATGTGTCACAAACAGTTTCTTTAGACACAGCTGAGGAGAACATCACCAATCTTGGTGATAACTTATCAGTTCCTGCTAATCCTTTGTTAACGGTTCATGCAAATCATCTACATAAACATATTATCGGTAATGTATGTGATGATGGTAAAGTATCTCCTGATGTTAATGTATTTGAGGATTCCTTAGCGTGTGCTTATGCGGATACGCGCGCAACAGGAATTCTCAACATCGCAAAATACACCTGCTTTCTATCTCAGATAGAACCTACCAGTCTCACAATGGCACTGAAGGAACCTTCTTGGGTTGAGCCAATGCAGGAGGAGCTACAGCGGTTTGTGAGACTGGGTGTATGGGATTTGATTAATAAACCCGAGAGAGTCAAGAAAGTGATTCCGACTAAGTGGGTTTACAAGTGTAAAAAAGACGATCGTGAGGTGATCGTGTGGAATCACGCACGCTTAGTCGTCTTGGGGTACAATTAACAAGAAGGCAGAGATTACACTGAAGTGTATGCTTCAGTAGCTCGACTGGAAGCCATACGTATCTTTTTGGCCTACGCAGCTTTCAAGAACTTCAAAGTCTATCAGAAGGATGTGAAATCCGGTTTCCTGAAAGGTGAAATACACGAGAGGTGTACGTGAAACAACCTCCCGGTTTTGAAGATCCAGACTATCCCGAGTGTGTTTACCGATTAAACAAGGCTCTATATGGTTTACATCAGGCCTTGAGACCCTGGTACAACACACTAGCTAACCATCTTTTGGATAGTGGCTTAAAGCGGGGGACTCTTGATTATACATTCTTCTGTAAGAATATTGGTGAAGATCTACAATTAATCCAGATTTGTGTGGAAAATATCATTTTTGGCTCGACAAACGACAAACTGTGAAAGGAGTTCAAGAGTACAATGTAGACCAAGTTTGAGATAAGTTCGATGGGGGAGATGAAATTCTTCTTGGGGTTGCAGGTTCACCAGTCTGATTAGGGAATATTCATTCATCAGACGAAATATGTGAACGATATCTTGAGCCGATTCAAGATAACTGCCGGAAAAGTCCCCTCGACACCTCTACCCGTGGGTCAGAATTTGTCACCTGACGAATTGGAGGATACTGTGGATCCGACCTTATATCGAGCGATGATTGGTTCTTTAATGTACTTAACTGAATCTTGACCTGACATTATGTTTGCTATTTGTCTTTGTGCCTGGTATTAGTCGAGTCCCCGAGTGACTCATTTAGCATCGGTTAAGCGTACCATGCACTATCTGAGGGGTAATCCTGATATCAGGTTATGGTATCCCAAGGATGATAGTTTGGTTTTGATGGCTTACAACGACTCAGACTACGGAGGCTGTAAGATCAACTTCAAGTCAACAACAGCTCATTTAGTGGGTGTCTATTTTTGGGTAACCGGCTTGTTTCCAAGCAATGTAAGAAGCAAATAATGGTCTCAACTTCAACAGCAGAAGTAGAATACGTGGCGGCTTCGAGTTGCTGCTCACAAGAATCATGGATCTTGCAACAGCTACAGGATTATGGTTTGAAGTTTCTTAGTACACCCATTTATATTGATAATTTAGCTGCTATAAATATCACCAAAAATCACGTTCAGCATTCTAAAACGAAACACATCGAAATCCGATACCATTTTATCTTTGATTCCTACGAAAAGAAATTAACAAGTATTTATAAAATTCACATGAATTTTCAGAAAGCAGACCTTTATACCAAGGTTTTGATATAACATGTTTTGAATACTAGCTTGGTATAAATGGATTAAAATCTTTGACTGAAGTTCAATCGCATTGTTAAATCAATTTTATTTTGTACATTTTTTTGTTTATTTTTTAAGTTTTTTTAATTTTGTATGTTTTAGGGGGGGGGGGGGGGGGGAGAAATTGGAAAAATAAGAAAATTTTGTTTTTTTCAGTATGTACAGATAAAATTCACAATCCAAAAACATTCAAATATTAAAAATTCAAAAACATTGACAAACTGCTCATCAAAATGAGTTTATGAAGCATAAAGTAATAATGATAGTCCATTGACCTGACGGATCTAGATCATGAATTAATTAGATTGAAAAAAATTATCGTAAGACCAGTATGCAAGATATGCTTGACAGACTATGTAGGTACTGATAAGATAAAAACATAAAGATTGCAGAATCTATTTGTATAACATCTTGACGCACGATTCAATATCTAATTTGTAAATCAAAACGTTTAAGAGATTACTACAGGATTATGGTTTTAAGTTTCTTACTATGCCCATTTATAATGATAATTCAGATGCTTTAAGTATCACCAAAAATCCCGTTCAGCATTCTAAATGAAACACAACAAAATCCGATACCATTTTATCTTTGATTTCTATGAAAAGATTTTAACCAGTATTGATAAAATTCACATGGATTTTCATAAAGCAGACATTTATACCAAGCGTTTGATAAAACTTGTTTTGAATACTTGCTTGGTATAAATGGATTAAAAACTTTGACTGAAGTTCAATCCCTTTATTAAATTAATTTTATTTTGTACAGTTTTTTGTTTATTTTTAAGTTTTTTTAATTTTGTATGTTTCATGTAACATCCCGAAGTTTCAAAGTGATGTTAATTATATTACTTACTAATAGAGGGAAAGTTTACTCGGGTTGTCTGGAAATAAATAATAGAGTAGGAGTTGGTATGAGTCGGGCTAGTGTTGGATTGATGGAGACGGGTTAAATGAGAATGGGCCTTAGGTCCATGGGATTTCAGGGATATAAATATCCCCTAAACCCAAAAATATCTTCATTTCCTTACTTTCTACACACACACTCCAAAAACACACTACACCACAACTTCGCCGGCGGCCGGAACCGGGCAGATCCGAGGAGAGGAACGGGCAGATCCGAGAGAGAGAGAGAGCGATTAGTTGTGTTAACAAGTTAAACGAGATCCAAACAAGCTCAAAAAGGTATGATTCTTGATCTTTGAAGTTTAAAGATCCAAGCTTTTTAGTGTATAAGCGACCGAAAATGGTCGGGAAGCGTAGTGGGTGATATTGAACCATAGCAAGGGTGTTAAAATCGCTCAAAATGCTGGACAGAAACCGAACAGCGGCTGATCTGGACAACTTCGCCTGCAACTGGGCAACTTCGCCTTCAAAGCGATGAACTTCGCCTGCAAGCTAAGTTCGCCTGATGAACTTCGCCTGCAAGCTAAGTTCGCCTGATGGCAACTTCGCTGTAAAGTTAAGTTCGCCTAACTGGTAACTTCGCCTAAAGCTAAGTTCGCCTAAGGTTAACTTCGCCTAAAGCTAAGTTCGCCTAAGGTTTAACTTCGCCTAAAGCCAAGTTCGATTACAAAATAAATTAA
The DNA here is from genome assembly GCF_021521415.1 of Bidens hawaiensis. Classification (NCBI taxonomy): domain Eukaryota; kingdom Viridiplantae; phylum Streptophyta; class Magnoliopsida; order Asterales; family Asteraceae; genus Bidens; species Bidens hawaiensis. The sequence goes on from NW_027496093.1 coordinate 103,158, forward strand.
AAACCTAATGAAAAACGTGTTAAGACAGTTAATGGAAATAAAATTTTTCCAAGCTCGACCCCAGCCAGGGGCTCTGCCCCTTGGACCCTGCTAGGGGCTGCCGCCCCTAGACCCCGCTGCCAGGGGCGCTGCCCCTGGACCCCCGTTCGTTGTGGGTAGTAGTTAAGACTGGAAAGATGATATGAGTAGTGATAGTTGTTTGATACGTGTACTTGTTATACAGTCAGCCGTGCACAGCTGAAGAAAGGGATTACGATTAACGGTGAACGTAACCGTGTTCAGGTGAGTTTCTAGCCCCATTCCTTGTTATGTTTTCGGGGCTGTGTGCATACTCGATGTGTTGTTAATACATTTATCCTAAGTGATAAGTGTATGCCATATGTGATATGTGGGATAGATATGAATGATTGCTTGTCGGTACGCGAACGATCTTCGGATATTGCGCGTACTGTCAGGTTAAAAATAAAGGTACGAATATTATATATCGAAGATGTATGAATATTTCAAATGAATACTTGTCGGGGCGTGAACGATCTTCGAATATTGTACGTATCGACAAGGGGTATGGTTGTTAAATGAATGATGTAAAGAACGCCTAGAGTGTTCTTATGTTATAATGTAATTATTGTATATGTGAAGTATGTGTATATAGGTACACGAATGGCATGTGAGTTCAACGTTCGACATAATAAGTTAGGATGGCAAATCCCTCTAGCTTCTGTCGGACATAGACTCGGCCGGTAATGGCGTAGTTAAGGACTGCGAGCCTTATACGTGAAGTAGATGATATATGTAAATGTAGATAAGGAATGCGAACCTTATACGTAATGTAGATAGGTGTCAGCATAGGAAAGGACTGTGAACCTTATACGTGCTGTATTTGTAGCATAGGGGAGGACTGCGAACCTCGTACGTGCTATGAATTAGGTTGCAACATAGGGAAGGACTGCGAACCTTGTACGTGTTGTGGATGTATTTCAGCATAGGAAAGGACTGTGAACCTTATACGTGCTGTATTTGTAGCATAGGGGAGGACTGCGAACCTCGTACGTGCTATGAATTAGGTTGCAACATAGGGAAGGACTGCGAACCTTGTACGTGTTGTGGATGTATTTCAGCATAGGAAAGGACTGTGAACCTTATACGTGCTGATTTTGTAGCATAGGGGAGGACTGCGAACCTCGTACGTGCTATGAATTAGGTTGCAACATAGGGAAGGACTGCGAACCTTGTACGTGTTGTGGATGTATTTCAGCATAGGAAAGGACTGTGAACCTTATACGTGCTGATTTTGTAGCATAGGGGAGGACTGCGAACCTCGTACGTGCTATGAATTAGGTTGCAACATAGGGAAGGACTGCGAACCTTGTACGTGTTGTGGATGTATTTCAGCATAGGAAAGGACTGTGAACCTTATACGTGCTGATTTTGTAGCATAGGGGAGGACTGCGAACCTCGTACGTGCTATGAATTAGGTTGCAACATAGGGAAGGACTGCGAACCTTGTACGTGTTGTGGATGTACTATGGTATAGGGAAGGACCGCGATCCTTGTACGTACCATAAATGGTGAACATAGGTAAGGACTGCGAACCTTGTACGTGTTCACGACCTTGAGTACAGGTATAGACGGTGAACTATGAACGTACTCTCAGTAGACTGAGGTTAGTGATTGTAGATATGTATGTACGTATGGTAGCAAGTTGGTATGTAGAACAGAAGGGTAACTAGTGAAGTATGGATATGTATCTACAGATATGTATGTATGTGTATGTATTGTATGGCGTTCGATTAACTAGAACTCACTCAGCGTAGCTGACTTTTAGTATGCACGCAGGTGAGCTGATTACAGAGCTAGCATGAGGATGACGCATGGCATGGATTGAACGGCTGGCATCTGAAGAAAGAAGTAAAGATGTTTTAAATATAAAGTTGTGTGTTATGGTATAAAAGAAAAGATTTAATGTTTTGTAACAAATTATTATTGTTTTATATTCCGCGAAAATTTTTAATAAACTCTGATTTGAAGAACTGTGTTTATGAGTAAATCCGACGCTAAAGTAGGGTCAACGGGTTCGGGGCCTTACATTTCAGGGGGGAGAAATTGGAAAAATACGAAAATATTGTGTTTTAGTATGTACAGGTAAAATTCATAATCCAAAAACATTTAAATATTAAAAATTCAAAAACATTAAAAAACTGCCACATCAAAATGAGTTTATGTAGCATAATGGAATAATGATAGTACATTGACCTGACGGATCTAGAACACGAACTAATTAGATTGAAAAAAATTATCGTAAGACCAGTATGCAAGATAGGCTTGACAGACTATGTAGGTACTGATAAGATATAAACTTAAAGATTGTAGAATCTAGTTGTATAACATCTTGACGCACGATTCAATATCTAATTTGTAAATCAAAACGTTTAAGAGATTACTACAGGATTATGGTTTGAAGTTTCTTACTACGCCCATTTATATTGATAATTCAGATGCTTTAAGTATCACCAAAAATCCCGTTCAGCATTCTAAAATGAAACACAACAAAATCCGATACCATTTTATCTTCGATTTATATGAAAAGAAATTAACCAGTATTGATAAAATTCACATGGATTTTCCGAAAGCGTACCTTTATACAAAGCGTTTGATAAAACATGTTTTAAATACTTGCTTGGTATAAATGGATTAAAAACTTTGACTGAAGTTCAATCGCTTTGTTAAATCAATTTTATTTTGTACAGTTTTTTGTTTATTTTTAAGTTTTTTTAATTTTTGTTTGTTCTAGGGGGAGAGAAATTGGAAAAATACAAAAATATTGTGTTTTCAGTATGTACAGATAAAATTCACAATCCAAAAACATTCAAATATTAAAAATTCAAAAACATTGAAAAACTGCTCATCAAAATAAGTTTGTGAAGCATAAAAGAATAATGATAGTACATTAACTTGACGAATATAAATCATGAACTAATTAGATTGAAAAAAAAATAGCGTAAGACCAGTTTGCAAGATAGGCTTGACAGACTATGTTGGTACTGATAAGATATAAACATAACGATTGCAAAATCTAGTTGTATAACATCTTGACGCACGATTCAATATCTAATTTGTAAATCAAAACGTTTAAGCGATTACTACAGGATTGTGGTTTGAAGTTTCTTACTATGCCCATTTATATTGATAATTCAGTTGCTATAAGTATCACCAAAAATCCCGTTCAGCATTCTAAAACGAAAGACATCGAAATCCGATACCATTTTATCTTTGAATACTATGAAAAGAAATTAACAAGTATTGATAAAATTCACATGGGTTTTCAGTAAGCAGACCTTTATACTAAGCGTTTGATAAAACATGTTTTGAATACTTTCTTGGTATAAATGGATTAAAAACTTTAACTGAAGTTCAATCACTTTGTTAAATCAATTTTATTTTGTACAGTTTTTTGTTTATTTTTAAGTTTTTTTAATTTTGTATGTTTTAGGGGGGATAAATTGGAAAAATACGAAAATATTGTGTTTTAGTATTTACAGATAAAATTCACAATCCAAAAACATTCAAATATTAAAAATTTTAAAACATTGAAAAAGTGCTCATCAAAATGAGTTTATGTAGCATAAAGGAATAATGATAGTACATTGACCTGACGGATCTAGAACATGAATTAATTAGATTGAAAAAAATTATCGTAAGACCAGTATGCAAGATAGGCTTTACAGACTATGTTGGTACTGATAAGATATAAACATAAAGATTGCAGAATCTAGTTGTATAACATCTTGACGCATGATTCAATATCTAATTTGTAAATCAAAACGTTTAAACGATTACTACTGGAGTATGGTTTGAAGTTTCTTACTACGACCATATATATTGATAATTCAGCTGTTATAAGTATCACAAAAAATCCCGTTCAGCATTCTAAAATGAAACACATCGAAATCCGATACCATTTTATCTTTGATTTCTATGAAAAGAAATAATCAAGTATTGATAAAATTCACATGGATTTTCATAAAGCAGACCTTTATACCAAGCGTTTGATAAAACATGTTTTAAATACTTGCTTGTTATAAATGGATTAAAAACTTTGATTGAAGTTCAATCCCTTTGTTAATTCAATTTTATATTGTACAGTTTTTTGTTTAATTTTAAGTTTTTTTAATTTTGTAAGTTTTAGGGAGGAGAAATTGGAAAAATACGAAAATATTGTGTTTTAGTACTTACAGATAAAATTCACAATCCAAAAACATTCAAATATTAAAAATTAAAAAGCATTAAAAAACTGCTCATCAAGATGAGTTTATGTAGCATAAAGTAATAATGATAGTACATTGACCTGACGGATCTAGAACATGAAATAATTACATTGAAAAAACTTATCGTAAGACCAGCATGCAAGATAGGCTTGGCTGACTATGTAGCTACTGATAAGATATAAACATAAAGATTGCAAAATCTAGTTTTATAACCTTTTGATGCACGATTCAATATCTAATTTGTCAATCAAAACATTTAAGAGATTACTACAGGATTATGGTTTAAGTTTTTCTTACTACACCAATTATATTGATAATTCAGGTGCTATAAGTATCACCAAAAATCACATGGGTTTTCAGTAAGCAGAAACATGTTTTAAATACTTGCTTGGTATAAATGGATTAAAATCTTTGACTGAAGTTCAATCTCTTTGTTAAATCAATTTTATTTTGTATAGTTTTTTGTTTATTTTTAAATTTTTTTAATTTTGTATGTTTTAGGGATGAGAAATTGGAAAAATACGAAAATATTGTGTTTTCAGTATGTACAGATAAAATTCACAATCCAAAAACATTCAAATATTAAAAATTAAAAAGCATTAAAAAACTGCTTATCAAAATAAGTTTGTGAAGCATAAAGGAATAATGATAGTACATTGACCTGACGAATCTAAATCATGAACTAATTAGATTGCAAAAAAATATCTAAAGACCAGTTTGCATGACAAGCTTGACAGACTATGTAGGTACTAATAAGATATAAACATAAAGATTGCAGAATCTAGTTGTATAACATCTTGACGCATGATTCAATATCTAATTTGTAAATCAAAACGATGTAACGATTACTACTGGATTATGGTTTGAAGTTTCTTACTACGCCCATTTATATTGATAATTCAGCTGCTAAAAGTGACACAAAAAATCCCGTTCAGCATTCTAAAACGAAACACATCGAAATCCGATACCATTTTATCTTTGATTACAATGAAAAGAAATTAACAGGTATTGATAAAATTCACATGGGTTTTCAGTAAGCAGACCCTTATACCAAGCGTTTGATAAAACTTGTTTTGAATATTTATTTGGTATAAATGGATTAAAAACTTTGACTGAAGTTCAATCCCTTTGTTAAATAAATTTTATTTTGTACAGTTTTTTGTTTATTTTTAAGTTTTTTTAATTTCTTATTTTTCGAGGGGATAAATTGGAAAAATACGAAAATATTGTGTTTTAGTATTTACAGATAAAATTCACAATCCAAAAACATTCAAATATTAAAAATTCAAAAACATTGAAAAAGTGCTCATCAAATTGATTTTATGTAGCATAAAGGAATAATGATAGTAGATTGACCTGACGGATCTAGAACATGAATTAATTAGATTGAAAAAAATTATCGTAAGACCAGTATGCAAGATAGGCTTTACAGACTATGTAGGTACTGATAAGATACAAACATAAAGATTGCAGAATCTAGTTGTATAACATCTTGACGCATGATTCAATATCTAATTTGTAAATCAAAACGATTAAACGATTACTACTGGATTATGGTTTGAAGTTTCTTACTACGCCCATATATATTGATAATTCAGCTGCTATAAGTATCATCAAAAATCCCGTTCAGCATTTTAAAACGAAACACATCGAAATCCGACACCATTTTATCTTTGATTTCTATGAAAAGAAATAATCAAGTATTGATAAAATTCACATGGATTTTCATAAAGCAGACCTTTATACCAAGCGTTTGATAAAACATGTTTTAAATAATTGCTTGGTATAAATGGATTAAAAACTTTGACTGAAGTTCAATCCCTTTGTTAAATCAATTTTATTTTGTACAGTTTTTTTGTTTATTTTTAAGTTTTTTTAATTTTGTATGTTTAGGGGGAGAAATTGGAAAAATACGAAAATATTGTGTTTTAGTATTTACAGATAAAATTCACAATCCAAAACCATTCAAATATTAAAAATTAAAAAGCATTAAAAAACTGGTCATCAAAATGAGTTTATGTAGCATAAAGGAATAATGATAGTACATTGACCTGACGGATCTAGAACATGAATTAATTAGATTGAAAAAAATTATCGTAAGACCAGTATGCAAGATAGGCTTTAGAGACTATGTAGGTACTGATAAGATATAAACATAAAGATTGCAGAATCAAGTTGTATAATATCTTGACGCATGATTCAATATCTAATTTGTAAATCAAAACGTTTAAACGATTACTATTGGATTATGGTTTGAAGTTTCTTACTACGCCCATATAAATTTATAATTCAGCTGCTATAAGTATCACCAAAAATCCCGTTCAGCATTCTAAAACGAAACACATCGAAATCTGATACCATTTTATCTTTGATTTCTATGAAAAGAAATAATCAAGTATTGATAAAATTCACATGGATTTTCATAAAGCAGACCTTTATACCAAGCGTTTGATAAAACATGTTTTAAATACTTGCTTGGTATAAGTGGATTAAAAACTATGACTGAAGTTCAATCCCTTTGTTAAATCAAATTTATTTTGTACAGTTTTTTGTTTATTTTTAAGTTTTTTTAATTTTGTATGTTTTAGGGATGAGAAATTGGAAAAATACGAAAATATTGTGTTTTAGTATTTACAGATAAAATTCACAATCCAAAAGCATTCAAATATTAAAAATTAAAAAGCATTAAAAAACTGCTCAACAAAATGGTTTTATGTAGCATAAAGGAATAATGATAGTACATTGACGTGACGGATCTAGAACATGAACTAATTAGATTGAAAAAAAATATCGTAAGACCTGTATGCAAGATAGGCTTTACAGACTATGTAGGTACTGATAAGATATAAACATAAAGATTGCAGAATCTAGTTGTGTAACATCTTGACGCATGATTCAATATCTAATTTGTAAATCAAAACGTTTAAACGATTACTACTGGATTATGGTTTGATGTTTCCTACTATGCCCATATATACTGATAATTCAGCTGCTATAAGTATCACCAAAAATCCCGTTTAGCATTCTAAAACGAAACACATCGAAATCCGAAACCATTTTATCTTTGATTTCTATGAAAAGAAATAATCAAGTATTGATAAAATTCACATGGATTTTCATAAAGCAGACCTTTATACCAAGCGTTTGATTAAACATGTTTTAAATACTTGTTTGGTATAAATGGATTAAAAACTTTGACTGAAGTTCAATCCCTTTGTTAAATCAATTTTATTTTGTACAGTTTTTTGTTTATTTTTATGTTTTTTAATTTTGTATGATTTAGGGAGGAGAAATTGGAAAAATACGAAAATATTGTGTTTTAGTATTTACAGATAAAATTCACAATCCAAAAGCATTCAAATATTAAAAAATAAAAAACATTAAAAAACTGCTCATCAAAATGAGTTTATGTAGCATAAAGGAATAATGATAGTACATTTACCTGACGGATCTAGAACATGAATTAATTTGATTGAAAAAATTATTGTAAGACCAGTATGCAAGATAGGCTTGACAGACTATGTAGGTACTGATAAGATATAAACATAAAGATTGCAGAATCTACTTGTATAACATTTTGACGCATGATTCAATTTCTAATTTGTCAATCAAAACGTTTAAGAGATTACTACAGGATTTTGGTTTGAAGTTTCTTACTACGCCCATTTATATTGATAATTAAGATGCTATAAGTATCACCAAAAATCCCGTTCAGCATTCTAAAACGAAATACATCGAAATCCGATACCATTTTATCTTTGATTTCTATGAAAAGAAATAATCAAGTATTGATAAAATTCACATGGATTTTCATAAAGTATACCATTATACCAAGCGTTTGATAAAACATGTTTTGAATACTTGCTTGGTATAAATGGATTAAAAACTTTGACTGAAGTTCAATCACTTTGTTGAATCAATTTTGTTTTGTACAGTTTTTTGTTTATTTTTAAATTTTTTAAATTTTGTTTGTTCTAGGGGGAGAGAAATTGGAAAAATACGAAAATATTGTGTTTTCAGTATGTACAGATAAAATTCACAATCCAAAAACATTCAAATATTAAAAATTCAAAAACATTGAAAAACAGCACATCACAATGAGTTTATGTAGCATAAAAGAATAATGATAGTACATTGACCTGACGGATCTAGAACATGAATTAATTAGATTGAAAAAAATTATCGTAAGACCAGTTTGCAAGATAGGCTTGACAGACTATGTAGGTACGGATAAGATATAAACATAAAGATTGCAGAATCTAGTTGTATAACATTTTGACGCATGATTCAATATCTAATTTGTCAATCAAAACGTTTAAGAGATTACTACAGGATTATGGTTTGAAGTTTCTTACTACGCCCATTATATTGATAATTCAGATGCTATAAGTATTATCAAAAATCCCATTCAGCATTCTAAAACGAAACACATCGAAATCCAATACAATATTATCTTTGATTTCTAAGTACAGAAATTAATCAGTATTGATAAAATTCACATGGATTTTCATAAAGCAGATCTTTATACAAAGCGTTTGATAAAACATGTTTTGAATACTTGGTATAAATTGATTAAAAACTTTGACTGAAGTTCAATCGCTTTGTTAAATCAATTTTATTTTGTACAGTTTTTTTAATTTTGTATGTTTTAGGGGGGGGGGGGGAGAAATTGGAAAAATACGAAAATATTGTGTTTTCAATATGTACAGATAAAATTCACAATCCAAAAACATTCAAATTTTAAAAATTCAAAAACATTGAAAAACTGCTCATCAAAATGAGTTGATGAAGCATAACGGAATAATGATAGTACGTTGACCTGACGAATCTATGCAAGATAGGCTTGATAGACTATGTAGGTACTGATAAGATTTAAAAATAAAGATTGCAGAATCAAGTTGTATAACATCTTAACGCACGATTTAATATCTAATTCGTAAATCAAAACGTTTAAACGATTACTACTGGATTATTGTAATACCCGCTAACTCCGGTTTGAAGAACTAAAGCTTGTAGAGTATGTATAACTCTCGGGACTTAACCGACGTTTCTCGAAAGCCTTCACGGTTTAAAGAACCTAACCATTCCTTCCATTTTGCCTTACACTTGAATCTAGAAGGACTAGAGTGTAATATCTTATGTTATAACATAAAAAAAAATAAAACCCTAGCCCCTATACCTGCAGCGATCGGCAGAAAGGAGCAGCCACAAGACCACCGATTTTCTTTTTTGCAGCCAACTTTAAGCCTTAGAACTTCAATTCAAGGTATGTACTACGATTCCCCGAGTCTTTTTCACGTTAATTGACCCTCATATTGCGCGTATTGATCGAAAAACGTCTTGTTGTAGGCTAACCGGGTGGCTGCCCAATTGAGCGTTTCTGGGGCTGTTTCGAGTGAGGTTTTCACATCAAAATACCACTAGGTATGACATGTACATCATATTAAAATTTCGTGGTCATTGGAGGTGTTTAGGTCGGTCAATCGATTTTAGTTCGAAAACTAGGATTTATCGGGTGTAGAATTGAAAATTGTTGAGTTTGTTACGTTAGTTGATCGGGTGACCGACCGATTCAGTTTGTGCAGCCCTAGGGGGGTTTAAGGGCTGTGGAAAAATTATTTTTTTTGTGCTCGGGGCTGTCGTGGTTAATGCTTCGTCAATCGAGTCGGTGGTGCGCGAATTTTCGTTTAAATGTTAAAGTAAGTGTTGTAAAAAGGAACCGTCAACCCAATCAACTCGGGTGACATAATTATGACGAATGAAAAGAGTTAAGATGGAATTTGGTCCATACGGGGCTGATTCATTTAACAAATGGTTTTAAGGTTTATTACACGCGCATTCGACCCGATTTGACTATCCTTGGGCCAGGTATTGGGCCTTGAGCCAGGTATTGGGCCTTGGGCCAAGTTGTTGGGCCCTGGGCCAAGTGTTGGTCCTTGAGCCAGGTATTGGGCCTTTAGCCAAGTTGTTGGGCCTTGGTCCAAGTGTTGGGCCTTGGGCCAGGTTGTTGGGCCTTGGGCTAGGCCTTGGGCCAGGTGTTGGGTCTTGGGCCAAGTTGTTGAGCCTTGGGCCAAAGTGTTGGGCTTGTACGGCCCATTAGGCTAGAGTGTTCCTACAGTCTAGTTTAGTAACGCGTTATGTATAATTTACAGGCCCTTGCTTGTGATTGTGCCCTTAGGAACTTCCTAGCTCATTGCAAGTATTCGATCGATCTCAGGTGAGTTCATGATGCCCTTTTTACTCATTTTACTTTTTGGCTAGCATGCGCACCTAAATGTTTTCTTACTTGATGAAATGTTTTAAAACGATTTTATATAGGCTTGCTAGTATATGGTAAGTCTTGGGATGTTAAATATATATATATGTATACACATTATTTCCTGGCCTCTATTTGGCGATGTTGTAGTCGTTTCGACTACTGATGTTGTGTATGCCTACTTCGTGTTTGCATGCACTGATGTTACGTGTTTGGGTTGTAGGTTAGCTCAACCCTGATGTTATACGTGGATGTTATATATATATACTGTTATGTATATTGGGATGTTATTGAATGGATGTTTACATATACATTTGTATATGAATGTATGAGGATGTTTAAGTTCGATAATGATGATTAGATGGACGTACCCTTGTACTTTTAGAAAACCTTTGGTATGGCTATCATGATTTTACTACTGATATCTTTTACTTAAAACTTGAACTCACTCAGCTCAAGCTGACTTTGTGTGCATGTTAGTGTAAGTTTCAGGATTTGGAAGAGGATGCCTTATCGCTTGGACGTGCACGGAGCTACTTGGATGGTGAAGGGCATACTGAAAGGAAGAATTGTTTATGAATATTTTATTTCAAGGAAACTTATAAAAGTTATACTTATTTCGTTTCTTGGGCAAAATTCCTGGGTTTCGGGAACTTATTTCATTTTTCATGTTTTCCGCAAAATTTATACTCTGATACGTTTGTTTTAATGGAAGAAACGCTTTTTAAGTTTATTAAATTTTACGAGGGTTTTAATGATTACCAACTGTGGGGTTCCCGGGGTTTGGGGCCTTACAAGTTAGTATTAGAGCCTTGGTTCGAGGGATCCGAGCATCCCCGAATGCTTGGACTTGAACTGTAAGAAAAGAGACCAGTATGCCCGCCGCGAGTAGCTGCACGCCAAGAGGTAACTTTAAATTATTTAGTCATTCCTTTACATTTAAGATTTCCCTTATGTGATTAACTGTTAAGTGTTAGATAGAGTGCTAATATGGTTAGGGGCCGGGGGTGATTAGGACGGGCGGGTAAAGTAAACGACTAATCACACTTGATCAACGTCATTAGCAGTTTACCCTTACCTTAAATGTTCTAAATGCCACTTGTACTTAATCATATTAAAACTCTGTCTTTGTAGGGATAAGTCATGGTTAATACTCGAACAACCAGGAGAGGTGGTTCTAGCGGTCGTGGTCGTGGTCGTGGTCGTGGCCACGTGCCGAAGCCGAGAATGAGATTCCTACTCCCCAGCAGGAAACTCCGATTCATGAGGAGGGGGTAACCCCGCCTTAGATCCTGCTTTACGCACGGATATCGCGGATGAGGTTTACCAGGTGCTCCATAGCACCATTCCAGAGATCGTTGCTGAGTCCGTCAGGGTCATGGAAGAATCACTAGCTGGTAAGGGTTCGGATAGGGGAAGGAAGAGTAAGGAGGTACAGGTCGAAGAGGAAGAGGAAGTGTATGTGCCGAGTGGGGATGAAGATGAGTTGCGGACCGTTAGTGTATCGACCCGGGGTTGCTCGTATGGTGACTTTAAGAAGTGCGACCCCCCTTCTTTCAATGGCACTAAAGATGCATTGGCAGCACATCAGTGGGTGAGGGAGATGGAGTCTGTTATGAGGGTTAGTAAATGCAAGGGGGATGACATGGTGACTTATTCTACTGCCTCGTTCCGTTCCGAGGCACTATGTTGGTGGGATAACTTGGCGCACGCTATGGGTGATCGTGAGGTTAGGAGGATGACGTGGGATGTGTTGAAGAAATTGGTTCTCGATCAGTTTTGTCCTCCTCATGAATTAGATAAAATAGAACAGGAATTCTTGACCTTGGAGGCTGGTTCTATGTCGCATCGGCAGTATACCACCAAGTTTAACAAGATGGCTCGCTTATGTCCCGACTTGGTTACTCCCGAAGCAGACCTAAAATAGAACAGGAATTAAGAAGTACGTGAAGGGACTTCCTGTGGATATTCGTAGGGGTGTGTTGACTACCGACATGAACTCTTTTCACTCGGTGGTCATTCTAGCAGGTACGCTTTATGATCAGAGGGAGAAATTACCGCCTACCGAGAATAGGAGGGCATGGAACTCAAACTCGTACGGTAAGCGGCCAGGGGGGAACAATTTTAACTCGTCCGGGAAAAGGGTGAAGACTGAGACTTCTGAGTTTAGAAGGGATGCAGCGTCTGGTAATTGCAAGAAGTGCGGGAAGCCACATAAGGGGGAGTGTAGGATGGGGTCTGGCACTTGTTTTCGTTGTGATAAGGTGGGACACCCCCATTTCGAGTGCCCGACATTGACCTGTTTCCGCTGTAAGGGTTCGGGTCACTTGGCATCAAACTATCCTTCCATTAGGGCGGGGGGGGGGGGGTCCAGGCAGGGAACTTCCTCGAGGGAGAAGATGGATGAGAAGCCGAAGGCCAGGGCGAGGGCTTTCAACATATCCAAGAAGGAAGCGAAAGAGGATGCGGATGTCATTTCAGGTACTTTTTCCTTATTTAGTTTTCATTCCACCATTATAATTTCTTATTCCTTTGAATTCGTATGTGTTGATTGTGTAGCTAAGCAGTAGTATATTATTATCCTAGGTACCTTTCTACTTGATGAATTACAGGCGTCAGTCTTATTTGATTCGGGCGCTAGTAGAAGTTTTGTGTCTACCGCTTTCTGTTCCTCGTTGAACAAATCACCCGAGCGCGTAGTCGATGTGTTAGAGGTTGAGGTCGCCGTAGGAAAATCCGTGTCCGTGTCTAGGGCTATTCAAGGTTGTTCCATCGAGTTGTTTGGTCATAGATTTCCGGTGCGATTGTATTTGATGCTGCTTGGTTGCTTCGATGTGGTGCTCGGGATGGAGTGGCTCGCGAATATTGATGCTCAGAACATTTGTGGTCAGAAACTCGTTCGTCTAAGGGCCCCTGATGGGACTCGGATTACGGTCTTCGGTGATCGGAATGTTGCAACGCCACATATTATATCCATGATTAAGGCGGGGAAGTTGTTGCAGCGAGGGTGCGGGGCGTATCTGGCGTATGCTATGAATGTGAATACCGAGGTGGCTACCGTCGGTGATGTTCCTATTTTTCGGGATTTCCCGGATGTATTTCCAGATGATTTGTCAGATGTGCCACCAGATCGCGAGGTCGAGTTCCAGATAGACCTTGTACCAGGCGCCAAACCCGTTGCCCGGGCTCCTACCGTCTAGCGCTGAATTGTAAGACCCCAAATCCTGGGAATCCTACAGTTGGTAATCACGTCCACAAATTCACAAAAATTTAAAACCAAACGATTCTTTGTATTTAAAACAAGTTCATAGTAAATAACAGCGGAAAAGTTTAAGTAACAAAAATCCCAAAACACGGGTACAGGTGTCCAAAATCAATTGTAAATAAAATATTCGTTTTATTTGAAATCTTCATCTCATTAAAATCGTTTCAGAGTAGTAAACAGCGGAATAGATAATATCAAAATTCCCAAAACCCGGGAAAGTGACCAAAATCAAAATTTAAATACTTATGGTAATAATTTAAAAGAAACAGTTTGCGTTATTAATTCTTCGACTAGATGTGACTTCAACCGTCCGAGTAGTCTCTAGCACGTCCAAGCGGAAATCTCTAATCCTCAACCTGAAAGTCAATCTAACATACACACAAAGTCAGCTTGAGCTGAGGTAGTTCAAGTTTTCATAAACAATAATTCATAATTTATTTCAAAGCTATAGTTATACACAATAGAGAAGGTATAAATAAAATAAATTATATATAATTCATCAAGTAATACAATCATCGTCGAACACACGTACACGGGCCTCCCCACCCCGAGTCAAGACTCGAGTAATATATTTGACACGGACGCGGTAAGACCTAAGCATGTGACACGAGCCTCCCCACCACGAGTCAAACCCGAGTAATTTATTTGACTCGGTCACAGCTTATACATCCAAGCACGAGATACGGGCCTCCTCACCCCGGGTCTTCCCCAAGTAATATATTTGACCCGATCCCAGCTCATACATCCAAGCACGTGATACGGGCCTCCTCACCCCGGGTCTCCCCAAGTAATATATTTGACCTGATCACGGCTCAACATCAGGGTCGAGCAAACGTACAACCCAAACACGTAACTTCAGTGCATGCAAACACAAAGTAGGCATACACAACATCAGTAGTCGAAACGACTACAACATCGCCAAATATAGGCCAAGCAATAATTTATATACATATATATATATATTTAACATCCCAAGGCCTACCATTCCTAGCAAGCCTATATAAATTCGTTTAAAAACATTTCAAGAGTTTAAATATCAAAACGGGATTATAAAACATTCCAAGAGTTTAAATATAAAAACGAGATTGTAAGACATTCCAAGAGTTTAAATATAAAAAAAAACGGGATTATAAAACATTCTAAGAGTTTAAATATAAAAATAGGATTATAAAACATTCACAGAGTTTAAATATAAAAACGGGATTATAAAACATTCCAAGAGTTTACATATAAAAACGGGATTATAAAACATTCTATGAGTTTAAATATAAAAATGGGATTATAAAACATTCCCAGAGTTTAAATATAAAATGGGATTATAAAACATTCTAAGAGTTAAATATAAAAATGGGATTATAAAACATTCCCAGAGTTTAAATATAAAAACGGGATTATAAAACATTCTAAGAGTTTAAATATAATACGGGATACAAACAGTTAGGCCATCATCAACACTAAGTATTCATACTTAGACATCTATATACATGTAGGTTCCCTGGACGGATCACACGAGATATCTCGGTCTACTCAGGTGCGGAATCCCTGCGTAGATCGTTACGAGCGTAGAAAGCAAACCAAACAAACACACGAACAAACCGAAACACGTTATATATTAATAACCGAACTCACGTGATATGAATCACTGATACAGACTCTCGTCAACTCGATCGACTCAAATGACTTACTGATTAACTGAACAACTTGCTTTAAACCAAGCCGTAAGCTTGTATATAAATACACGACAACTTCGCCTGGCATGTTCAGGCGAAGTTGTCCATAACTTCGCTTGTTCAACAAGTTCGCCTAGGCGAACTTGTTAACAACTTCGCTTAAACAAAATCATAAATAACATTACAGACTCGATTACAGACACTAGACTATGAACTACTGACATTTATGCACCAACAGTCTCCCCCTTGGCAGTAGCTTCATATCTTGATCTTTAAGCACTTGTCTCGTAATCTTCACGCATGCACTCCTTCTCTAACACATACCGTGACTACTCGCTGATACTTCCTCGCTTCGTCTTTCCAAGCAGGAATATAGAATATCTTCTTTTCATTCAACACTTGCAGATCAGCTTTCGATAAGTTAACAAGATGCATCGGATCATACACCCTCAGCACTTCTTGTTCGTCTTCGTCTTCCATCACGGCTTCAGCAGTCTGGCAATCAACATACCACCATTTAAGATTCTTCAACACATCTTGAGGCATAATCTTCATTGGAACCTCCTTAATGCATCGAATCGGTTTGTACTTCATTACCATCCATGGCTTGCCATCTGCTCTCATTCCCCTTTCTTTATCTTCCACTAGCTTTCCCTTCTGTGGCTTTAATAACTCAAACTTCTTCTCTTTTATGCTTTCTTTCCACACGATCTTCCCAATAACCCTTGCCATGTTGTCGTCGCTTCTATTGATCAGCCCCAATCTAGCCAAATCCTTCACCTCACATTCCGGCAATGTATTGAGAGATCTCAACGTTCTTTTAAAATACTGAATCCCATCAAAACGTTTCACCACAAACAACTTTATCTGTTCATCATATATCCAACAAATAATTCCTTTCTTCGACTCAGCATTGCCTTTGATATTATAACTCTTCTTGAACATGGTTGGAACTGCAGGCTTCTTAGTTTTAATAAACCAATGAGCACAGCCTTCCTTCCACCTAGGCTGCTCCTCCCACTCAGTCTCATCTATTACTGTCTCAGTACCCATATCGGCTTTCTCAACATCTGGGATCTCATGTTCAACATTTTCTTCAATTATTTCACCTTCTTCAATCTCATCTTCAATCACAATCTGTGCTCCAATCTTCTCAATCTCCTCAATAGGTAGCACATCATCATCAAACATCACATCATCCTCTAGCATATCATCATCCAATTCTTTCAACGCATCGATCACATCATCATCATCATCAACCATCACCACCTCATCACCACCAACTGCACCCGCAGACTCCCCCTGAGCTGTGGAAGTCCCAAGAGCTTGAGTAGTTCTTGGCAACTCACCACCTGCACCTTTCGGTGCATTGGGATCATCGTCTCTGTCATTTCTCCTCTTTGTCCTTAACTCGTCGCCTCTACAGCCTGTCTCCCCCTGAGATGCCAAGAACTCCTTCATAGCATCTATAATTCGCCCATGTTCAACCAGGAGGGACGACTGTAGTTGATTCTCTGCTACAAGGCGCTGAATAGCCTGGGTCTGGATAAAGTTTATCCTCGATTGCTCTGCCACGACCCGCTCAAGTGCAGCTATTCTCTCCGAGTCTGAGAGGGTTGCATCGAAATCAAACCTCATGTTAGATGTATCTTGAGTATACTCAGCAGGGATCTCGAATGTAACCGGGACATCAGAAGCAGTTGTGGACGTAACCGCAGGTGGTATCGTGACCGACAACCCTGCAGTTGCAATGACGGTAGACTCTACAAATTGTGCCTCCACCTCTGAAGGAGTAAGCGTTGGAGGTGGTAACGACACAATCTCCGGAGTCGTCGTCTGTAGTGTGATGGATGGGATGCCGACAGCTGATGTAGCCACCACGGGAACATCCGCGGCGCTTGTAACCTGTATAGAAGTAGGAACAATCGACATACCTGACAGTGCGGATGGAGCGAACCGTACAACTCTTGAAGTCTCTCCAGCTCCCATACCTGCACATGTCCTCTCCTGTCTTGAACGTCTAATCAACTTGTGGATATCTTCTTCCTCTTCTTCTGATTCACTATCATCCACCGTTCTCTTTCTCTTCCCTAACGTCCTCTCTCTAGTCACCAACATCCTCCTCGCCTCATCCATAACGTCATCAAGATCTGAGTCAGCCACCGTCGTAGCTGCTCTAGTAACACGCACTTCCCTAACCTGTGCAGCAGAGACCTGCACCTCTTCTTGTGGATCAAAACGGTCCATGTCGAAGAATCCTTGGCCGCCAAATGCAGCATCAAGGTCTACATCCTCCTCAGCCGACACCACAGGCACAGTAGGTACATCTCGAGTTGCTCCTGCCTGTTGTGGTTGAGGGTCTCTGAACTCATCCCCCCTAGCTGGCACATACCCCGGGTTTATTAAGAACCCAAAGAGTGGAGGATGCCTTGGACGACGTTCAGGCTTGCTCCTCGCACTCGAAGTACGGCATTGAGCAAAGATACGTTTGCTCACACTCTCCACGTATCTTATTGGGCGTCGTTGAGGCACAGTTGGAGCCACATGGTTCAAGATCATCTGGATGAATCTTGGATACATTATGAACCGCTCACGAGCCATCGCCCTCCTCTGTCTATCGATCTCGTAAAAGACCATCTGACTAAAGCTATAACGTTTGTTATAAGTCAGAGCAGTCATTGCTGACTGCATGGTCGCACCCATTCCGTCAGTACTCGCCTTCCTCCCAGACATACACACAATCATGACGTGCATGAGGAAGCGCCACTGATCGAGCAGGAACCCCTTCCTCCTCTGAGTATCACCTAATGGACCAGAATAGCCCATTCGGAGAAACGCTCCATCACGGAACGGAGCCACAAACTCAGTTGGGTCGTTCCGAGTCTCCTCACCAAAACGTAACGCCACCCGTATTTGTTCAGACGAGAACTGAACTTCTTGGTTGTTGACGTTTGCTCGCATAACCGGGGGCTCAACACGGCAATCGTATTCCACCGTCTGCCAGAAATCCTCGATATTGGGTAAGGATATCGGCAGAGTCGTCGTGATTGCGTGGAATATCCTCGAGCGAAGGAGGAATGTGATTATCTCCCGGTAATCCTCCACACCACTCGCTTCCGGGTCTAAGGTGATGAACATGTTGTGACCCGGAAAGAATTGTCTCTGATTGTCTCCGTCATCGCCTCCAGCACCTCCAGCACCTGCTACTGCAGCCATATCTGCAACAAAACAACCAAGTTAGATACACGTTAAGGTTTAGCACAAGTTCGCTTATCACCATGAGCGAAGTTGTGATAACTTTTATATAGGCGAAGTTAAAGTTGAGGCGAAGTTGGGAACAACTTCGCTTCATCTTTAAGTTCGTCTAATAATTTAAAAATTTAAAAAGGTCCAGGCGAAGTTACGAATAACTTCGCCTCATCACAACATCGCCTCAGGCGAAGTTTAGACTCAGGCGAAGTTACGGATAACTTCGCCTAAACCTTAAGTTCGCCTGAATCTGAATCGGCGACAGTAAGGATTTCGAACGACGTGCCGTTGGCGAATTTAACGATTGTGGAGATTAAGGACTCTGAAACACAAGTTTTTAAGGATAACTAGACGACCAGTTTGTACATGACCACGTGAAAACTAGGTTTGAAATCGGGTTTAAGGATCGATCGGCCGAGGTTATCAACCGGTTATCGAAACAACCTTAGATTAACGTCAAAGAACAGATAACACGATGTAATGACCCAACCAACCTTTAATTCGGTTTGAAATCGAAGAAAGAAAATCAGATAATAATGAAATAAGTTCGCTGTGATAATCGAGATAAGTTCGCTGATATTGAAAGTTATGAACAGATGACCTTTGAAAATCCTTATATAGGGGCGAGGTTATACAGGCGAAGTTACGGTTAACTTCGCCTAGGCGAAGTTATTCACAAGTTCGCCTGTTTAACAACATCGCCTATATTTACAAAATCAACCCTTTTAATTTGAACATTTTGCAATTAACTTTTAAAACTTCCCTTTAAGAATCAAATAACACGATCAAGTCCAAGTAACCAGTTATAAAATCATAAACTACCTAAGTACGAAAAAACTTTTTTTTTTAAAAAAATTAAAGTACAAGGGATCAAATTTCAGTCTCGATAGGGACTACCACGTTTTAGAAAAGATCCGAACAGGAATCATACTAATTACGTGACTATCACTTAGATCCGTGTTTAGCTGTATTATGACATATAGAGACAGGTTGTAAGCAGGTAAATAACTTAAGATGGTTTTCATCGTTTCTGTGATACGAGTTAAGTTCAATTAAGCTCAAAAATTAAGTGGGCAACAACTCAGAGATTATGATGCCTCCTATCTATTCTCAAAGCGTATTTGGCTTTCCCCAAGTCACCCCGAATTGACTTCGACCCTTAGTGTCTGATTAAGTTTGTAATTACTCTTCATCTCGTTCCCGTTCTCTTTCTTACTCCATGATTAAGAAGTCTTGATATGTTGAACTCTAGAATGTTTCAATAACTCATAAGTTTTTGTTTTGTTTTTTTTTTTTTATGATAAACATTTACATAAACTTCAGAATAGTAACCAACTGCAAGTCCCGAATCTGGATCACTGCAGTTTCTTGAAACGCTATTTCCACGGGAATCAGAACACTTACGGGCTCGTGTATGACTGGGTAATCGCTTTTCTGCCTATCATTCGGAAAGATATATATGAAGACTTGCAGAACTCATAAGGAGTTTCCACGTAAAATCAAGTAGTTTTAGTTTGTATCACCTCTACTTTTACGCACCATAAAAAGTTACCATGACATACAATGACTGTCCTAAAGCCTTTTAAGCCTAATAACTTCACTAGTTAAGCACACAGAATCAGTATATATATCATTTTCCAAGGTTGGATCAATTTTCTGTTAAACATAGCTAACGAACTTCTTACGAAGTAGTAGACTTGAAAAATAATTTCATTTCCCATTAAAATTTTTAACATTAATCGCCCCGACCAAACCAAAGTCTTCAGGTAAACGGCTATCCCGAAGATCCAATGGATCAGCTGGACCGACCACATACTAGTATGTGTCCTTCTAACTAATTATGATCGACTAATTTTAAGCGAAGAAATGAAAACTCATCATAAATCGCCCCGGTCACTTTCAGTCATCTGGTTAATGGCTATCCTCATATTCTACAAGTAGAATTGAGGACCAAACATATCCTAAGACATGTCCTTCAAACTGTGGTAACCGACATACTTTTAAGCGATAGAGATTTTTTTTTTTTTTAATATAACTTGAAAAGCATGGTTACTCGGGATTGATCATCCCATTCAACTCAATAAGGTTTTGAAATCTCGTTTTGTCAAACGCTTTAGTATATAAATCAGCGAAATTATCAAGCGTATCCACCTTTTCAAGCACAATCAGTTTCTTCTCAGCACAATCCCGTATAAAATGATGACGTATGTCAATATGTTTAGTTTTACTATGCTTCACGGGATTGTTAGTTACTGAGATAGCAGCTGTGTTATCAATGCAAATAGGTGTAAGTAAGAAATTCATACCATAGTCGCGCAATTGTTGTTGAATCCAAAGAACCTGGGAGCAGCAGTTGGATGCTGCCATGTATTCTGCTTCACAGGTTGAAATTGCGATTGAAGTCTGCTTCTTGCATTGCCATGACACCAATCTGCCACCAAGAAACTGACATCCTCCAGTTGTTGACTTCCGACTCTGATTGCACCCTCCATAATCAGAATCTGTGTAAGCGACTAGCTCCAAGTCTCCTCCTCTCGGGTACCACAACCCCAGCTTCGGTTTGCCCTTGAGATACCGCAAGATCCTCTTCACACCCTTCATGTGAGATTCCTTTGGGTTTGCCTGAAAACGAGCACAAAGACAAACAGCAAACATTATATCAGGCCTAGAAGCAGTTAAGTACATTAAAGAACCTATAATAGCCCGATACTGAGTTGGGTCCACATCTGCATCACCGTCTGACTCAGCACCCAATTTGTGATTGACGCAGATTGGAGTGTCGAATGGAGTGCTGTCCTCCATCTTGAAGCGTTTGAGCACATCATGGACATACTTGGTCTGATGAATGAACATCCCATCCTTCTTCTGATCAACCTGCAATCCTAAAAAGAAAGTTAGTTCACCCATAGCACTCATTTCAAACCTTTTCTTCATGACGGCCTCAAACTCCTGACACATGGAGACTTTAGATGCAGCAAAGATAATGTCATCCACGTAGACTTGCACCAGCAGGAAGTCGCTTCCTTCTCTCTGAACGAACAACGTGCTATCAATTTTCCCTCTTTCAAACCCATTTTCAAGCAAGTAATCTGATAAAGTTGAATACCAGGCACGAGGTGCCTGATGTAGTCCATACAATGCCTTGCTTAACTTGTACACGTGATCAGGAAAGTCTGGGTCAGGAAAACCCGGAGGTTGCTCAACATACACTACCTCATCAACTTTCCCATTCAGAAACGCACTCTTCACATCCAACTGAAATACCTTCATCTTCTTATAAGCAGCGAACGCCAAAAACAATCTAATGGCTTCCAACCTTGCGACAGGAGCGAACACTTCATTATAATCAATACCCTCTTGTTGATTAAAACCTTTAACGACTAGCCTCGCCTTGTTTCTTATGATAATCCCTTTCTCATCTCTCTTGCACTTAAACACCCATTTTGTGCCTATCGCATGCACATGCTTCGGTTTTTCAACCAAATCCCATACTTCCATTTTCTTGAACTGAGCCAACTCTTCTTGCATAGCTTCGACCAACGAGCTGTCCTTGAGAGCCATTTGATAATTCTTTGGTTCAATCTGGCTGATAAAGCAGGTGTACAAGCATTCGTTGATTATCCCTGTCTCCTTGATGCATGTGTAAACACAGGTGTGCTCATTCAAGCTACATCTTGTTTGTACACCGGAGGACACATCACCAATCACATTCTCCAAAGGGTGATCTTTATGAATCCTCGTGGTCGGAACAGAACCGACATGCAAATTGTCTTCCAAGTTAGAAGAGAGCTCGTCAATGGTTGTTTCATGCTGAGAGTGAAATGGATTGAAAAATTCTTCTTCAGTCGAGGCAGTAGGGGTATCGACAGCATTTGATGAGGAAGGTTGACATTTATCGATCAGCTGTCTTTGCAATAGGTTTTCTTCCTCATCAAGGATCATCCTCGTTGCAAACCTCTCTTCTTCTTTAGCAATATCCAAATACGGTATGTTAAAAGACTTAAAAAGTTTAACATAGTCGAAAAACTCAACAGGTCCGTTGCTTGGTTTTGGCGGTTGGTAACTTGTGATATCGGTGTTACACACCACCTCAACCTTGCTGGTCGATGTATTAAAGACACGTCTGTTGGGAGTCCCAACAACATAACCGACTAAGATTCCTTCATCGGCTAATTCACCAAATTTTGAATTTGTCTTCAAAATCGAACAAGGGGACCCGAATGGTTCAAGACCACTCAAGTTGGGCTTTCTCCCATGCATAAGCTCAAAACACGTTTTACCAAGTCTTTTAACAGTTAAGACTCTATTCAGAACATAACAGGCTGTAGCAACAGCTTCAGCCCAAAACACCACAGGAAGCTTCGAATCAGCCAGCATTGTTCTGGCACCTTCAATTAATGTTCTGTTCTTCCTTTCAGCCACTCCATTCTGTTGCGGTGTATACGGAGCGCTGTATTGGTGTTCAATCCCTCTCTGAAGACAGAAGATCTCCATCTCAAAATTCTTGAACTCCGTTCCATTGTCACTCCTGATGAATTTAACCCTTTTATCCATAACGTTCTCAACTTTGGTAATCAAATTCTTCACCATCTGAGCCGTTTCGTCTTTTGATTTCAGGAAATACACCCACGAATATCGTGAGTAGTCATCAGTGATCACCAACCAATAAGAAGTTCCTCCTAGACTTTTTGCATTCACGGGACCGAAGAGATCCATGTGAAGCAACTCCAGAGTACTGGCAATTGAATTGACTTTCTTGGTGAGATGGGATTTCTTGTGCTGCTTTCCCTTCTTGCACGCAATACATTTATCTTCAAAATTGAAATTCTTCAAGGGAACGCCCAACACAAGTCCATTCCTGACAATGTGGTTCATCTTCCGAAGATGAATGTGCCCCATTCTCCTATGCCACAATTCGGACTCTGATTCACTCGCTTTTGTCAAAAGGCATGATTCTGCCGTGGCCATTTCAGTTGATCTCATATCCATAATGTATGTATTTCTTTCACGTGGAGCCTTCATCAAAATCCACTCCTCTGGTATCTGAAAACCAGGTTTCAACACGATCGCCTCATTCTTTGTGAAATGAACGGTGTACTCTGTTGGAATTACGTATGCCCGAGACACATACTTATATTAATGTGGCTAACTGTGTTTGATCCAAGTCGGGTCATACCCAATAACAAGCTAGACGACACCAAATGTATTCTTTTAATGATTTGATCATTTAAATGAATACCGAACACTACGTGTTTAGAAAATTGGTTTTCTAAACAAACACACTTGAGAATTTAAATAAATTATCTGGATAATTTGTTTATATATAAATTAATTATTTAATTGGCTAAATAATTATATGAATGTATGTACATTTTATAAAAATGAGTTTTATAAAATGAATGGAGAAGTTTTAAATGGTTAAAACAAAAACACAAAAAAAAAAAAAAAAAAAAAAAAAAAAAAACAACAAAACCGGCCACCCCATGTGGGTGGAGGGTTTGGTCCCATCCAAAGTTTTGTCCTTTTGTGTTGACCACCTTTTATTAATAACCATTCACAAGACATGCATTTTAGAGGTTGCTTGTTTTTGAAATTCAAGTGTTGAATCAAAAATTACTCTCTCTTCACTCTCTCTCAAAACCCACGGCTCATTTGAGCATTTTGTGGGTGTTTTGTGAGCTTGTTTTGGTGTTCATAATTCCTAGCAAACAACTTGGTGTTGCCACAAATAGCTTGGGGTATCACACTCTTGAGGTCTTCTTCTTTGGAGGCTTGTCATTCATCCACCATCCTCTTCAACAATCCACTTGTTCTTCTAAAGGTAGAAGAAGGTACAATTTACATTTTGTGAGCATATTGTTCTTGTAATTTTGATCCTAGCTCTTTGGGTTTTAGTTTTAACATAATGGTATGTTCATAACTTGTTTTAAAATCTTAGCTTCCGTTGCGTTTTCTAGTTAAATATGGTTAACTTGAACTTTGATAATCTTGTATAAAATCCAACAATGGCATCAAGAGCCGGTTACAAGGACTTATGCTTCTTTTGTGTTCATAAATTTCGGATTTTTCATGGGTGAAAAGGGAGGTCCGAAAATTTAGTGGATTTTACCCCTCATGGTTTTGTAAGATCTTGACATGCATGGAAAGATCTTAGGAAACCATTTATCATTTGGATGATGAAATATCAAAATTGTAATATTATGGGGATGGTGGCCGTAGCCTCTTGGGGGGGGGGGGGGGCGTTTTTTTGATGAAATTTAGGCATTGGTTGCTTAGGTTGCATGCTTAGAACATTTGGTATGTTTGGATGTGTCATAACCGAAACCTAGACCTTGGATGTGTTGATTGTTGTTTTGTGTATGTTGATTATGTTTATTATTCAATATGGTTGTAATAATTCATAATCTAAGGCTTGTGTAATTTATTTATTCATAAGTTGGTATGTAATAAGTAGATTAGTTGCATTTTCCTTTTTTTAGAAAAATATGTATTAGGATACATTTTGTAAAAATTAGAAGATGCAAGATTTGATGAAATGGGTTGGGCCGAAATTTTGGGCTTGTTGGGCCTCACCGGCCCATCATGGGATTCAAGCCCATTAGGCCCATAAATTTCACTCTTGGGCCCAAGAAGACTTTTGGAGGTTTGGAGCCCATTAACAAGCCCAACAAGAACACAACAACTTGGAGAGGATACTTGAAGCATTTGGATGCAAGGTCAAGTGGGAGTCAACATTCCATCCTTGTGTCATGTTTTGTCCCTTAGGTGTGACTTATGACCTATACTTGTTTCGGCTAACAAGTATGGTCAAATTTAGCGGTTTTCGGTTATGACTATATTTTGCATGTGTATGCTTGGTTGTTTGTTTTACTTAATGTAATGTGTGGTTGATAGATATTAGGATATCCAAACCGTCACATAGGAACGACAACAAGCATAAAACGGGTTCTAATATATTTTTGGTAATATCGCGTCAATTAGTTTAATTAAATGGGTTTATTAAAACTAAGCGATCACTCACCTATAATAAAATTGGTTTTATTATAACTAGAACCTTGAAAATTGGTTTTCAAAATCGCCATATTACTAAATGCATGTTAGGATATGGCATAATGTTTTTCAACTAGAATATTTGAAAAATTTAAAAATCCCTTTTTCAAATTACCAAGGAAACAAGTCTAACACCATCCTTTTGTATGACACTTAACGTATTAGGGAACTTTAAATGGGATAAAGGTCACCTAACCATTTTGAGCAAACTAATATACTTAGGGTAATATTAACATATTTGTGGGATAAAGGTCACCTAACCACTTATATGTTAATCTTACATGTTTATACAAGTAGGACGACTTGAATTGGAAACCATGTGATAAAGGTCACCTAAGCATAGGATCCAATGGTGTTGATGGGATAAACATGCCAACACGAAATAAGGATTTCGAATGGTCCCATACCTCTAGAAGTTGCAAAGGGTTGCAATTGTCAAGGTTGACTACCTTGTTAAATCAAATAACGGGATAAAGGTCACCTAACCGAAATTTGATTTATCGTTGGATTCTAGGATTTAATTATTATTTTAAAATCTGGAATAAAAGGGTATTAATAATTATATTGTTTATAATACTAAAATAAAACTTTGTTAAATTTTGTAGATGGCCGCTAACAATGCAAACACCTCTACCCATAACACCCGTAACCTATCCTTAAGAACCATCCTTGAAAAAGATCGTCTAAACCATAATAACTTTATGGATTGGTATCGCAACTTGAGAATAGTTCTCAAACAAGAAGAGATATCATATGTCTTAGACGATCCCATTCCCGATGAGCCTAACGTGGAAGATGAGGAGGCTTATAACAATTGGGTCAAGTACACCAAAGATTCGGTGCAAGCCTCTTGCCTCATGTTAGGGACTATGATTCCCGAAATCCAAAAGGATTTCGAGCATCATGGGGCATACGACATGATAACTCAATTGAAGGAAATGTTCCTTCAACAAGCTAGAGCGGAACGTTTCGAAACGGTTCGAGCGTTTCATGCATGTCGTATGGAGGAAACCCAAACCGTCTCATCTTATGTCCTAAAGATGAAAAGCTACATCGAAAAGCTTCGTAGGTTGAATTGTCCCGTGTCTAATGAGTTGGCTACGGATTTGATCCTCAACTCTTTGACCAAAAGGTTTGAAACCTTTGTCATGAATTATAACATGAATGGGTGGGACAAAAGCATTGGTAAGCTTCACGCAATGCTAAGAACGGCCGAAGCGGGAATGGGTAAAAAGGCTTTACCCGTTCTAACAATCGATGAAGGAAAAAGGGGACATAACTCCAACCCCAAAGCAAGTGTTGCTAAGGGCAAGGGCCACGTCCGAGGAAAGGGAAAGAGGAAAGCCATCACGCCCATCAAACCGAAGGAAAAGAAGCAAAAGGTTGCGGCGCAAGATCCATGCTTTGAGTGTGGAGAGATAGGTCATTGGAAAAGGAATTGTCCGACCTATCTCAATGCGTTAAAAGATAAGAGGGATGCGGGGCATACCTCAGGTATTATCTTTACTATACATATTGAACTAAATGTTATTTCTTCAAATACATGGGTACTTGATACCGGATGTGGAACTCACATTTGCAATTTGTTGCAGGGGTTCAAAAGAAGTAAACAACTCAACAAAGGGGACATTAGTCTCTTTATGGGCAATGGAGCAAGAGTTGAAGTCCAAGCCCAAGGAGACTACTTGTTAAAGCTTCCAAGTGGTTTGGAAGTAATTTTGAAGAATGTTTTGTATGCTCCTAAGTTAAGAAGAAACATTATTTCCGTGTCCCTTTTAAAACAATGTGGCTTTGATCTTAAATTTATAGATTATGATATTCATGTTTTGATGAATGGCATATTTTATTTTAAAGCTATACCCATGAATGGTATATATGAAATAGATCAAATTGGTACGTCACATAGTAGTTCAATGTACAATGTCAACACCAAGAAACTCAAGAAGGACTTGGGTGATTCCTATCTTTGGCATTGTCGCCTTGGACACATAAGCAAGAATCGCATGCAAACTCTTCGCAAGAGTGGTATTCTAGAAACAAATGAGTATGATTCATTTGATGTATGTGAATCTTGTTTACAAGGCAAAATGACAAAGCAACCCTTTAATAAAACTTTTGAAAGGTCAAAAGAATTATTGGGTATCATACATTCAGATGTATGTGGTCCTTTTAGACCAATGACTAGGAATGGTGAAAGATACTTCATTACCTTTATTGACGATTATAGTCGATATGGTTATGTGTACTTATTGAAACACAAAGATGAAGCTTTTGAAATGTTCAAAGACTTCAAAACTGAAGTAGAAAGACAACTCAAGACTACAATCAAAGTACTTCGTAGTGATAGAGGAGGTGAATACCTAAGTAGTGTTTTTCAAAATCATCTTAAGAGTTGTGGAATTATTTCACAACTTACTCCACCTGGAACACCACAACATAATGGTGTGTCTGAAAGGAGAAATCGTACCCTATTAGATATGGTTCGATCGATGATGGCTAGAAGCACTTTACCTCTATCATTTTGGGGCTATGCTTTACTTTCCGCTGTTCGCATATTGAATATGGCTCCAACCAAGAAAGTGGAGAAGACACCTTTTGAAATATGGCATGGAAAGGCTCCATCGCTATCATTCTTAAGAGTTTGGGGTTGTGAAGCTTATGTAAAGCAATACACCCCAAACAAATTAGAAGTCCGATCCACTAAGTGTATCTTTATAGGTTATCCTAAAGATGATTTAGGATATTACTTTTACGATCCTAGTGAGCAAAATGTTATTATTGCTCGAAAGGGTAAGTTCTTGGAAACTAAGTTCCTTAAGGAAGGAACTAATAGTAGAACAGTGAAACTTGATGAGGATCAAGAACCACAAGATGATACACAATTGGTTGATACTAGCACTCAACAAGAGGTTGTTGAAAGTGATCAAGTGGTTGATCAAAACACACAAAACGTTCGCAGATCTGGTAGAGTTAGCAATCCACCTGAAAGATATGGATTTTTTATAGAAGGTTGCTACGTGGTAGATTCGGATGAACCAACCACATACCGTGATGCAATGTCCAAGAATGATTGTGACAAATGGCTTGAAGCCATGAACGTTGAGATGCAATCCATGTATGACAACCAAGTTTGGGAATTGGTTGAACTACCACTCAACTCCAAAGCTGTTGGAAGTAAGTGGGTTTTCAAAAGAAAAACTGATATGCATGGAAACTTGGATACTTATAAAGCAAGACTTGTAGCTAAGGGTTTCACTCAAACTCAAGGGGTTGATTATGATGAAACTTTTTCGCCTGTGGCAATGCTAAAGTCTATTAGGATATTATTTGCCATAGCTGCACATTATGATTATGAAATTTGGCAAATGGATGTCAAGACCGCTTTCCTAAATGGATATCTTGAGGAAGATGTCTATATGGTTCAGCCTGAAGGTTTTGTCGATCCGAAACATCCTAATAAAGTATGCAAGTTAAAGAAATCAATCTATGGATTGAAACAAGCATCTAGAACTTGGAATCATCGTTTTGATGAAGAAATCAAAAATTTTGGATTCATCAAGAATGCTGATGAGGCTTGTGTGTATAAGAAAGCTAGTGGGAGTATAATTACCTTCTTAGTATTGTATGTCGATGACATTCTACTATTTGGAAATGACATTCCAACCATGGAAAGCGTTAAGGCTTGGCTTGGAAGTAGATTTTCCATCAAGGATCTTGGTGAAGCTGCCTATATTTTGGGAATAAAGATCTATAGGGATAGGTCAAGGCGCTTGATAGGTTTGAACCAAAGTACATACATTGATAAGATCTTGAAAAGGTTCAAGATGGAAAACTCCAAGAAAGGTTTTGTACCTATTCAAAGAGGGACCATATTGAGTTTAGCTCAATGTCCAAGCTCAAAGGATGAGCAAGAGATGATGAAACAAATCCCATATGCTTCTGCTATAGGATCCATTATGTATGCGATGATATGTACTAGACCGGATGTGTCATGCGCTTTGAGCATGACAAGCAGATACCAACAGAATCCAGGAAACAGTCATTGGATGGCTGTTAAGAACATATTGAAATACCTTAGGAGAACTAAGGATATGTTTCTGATATATGGATCTGGTGAGGAGGAACTCGCTATAAAAGGTTACACGGATGCGAGCTTCCAAACTGATCGAGATGATTCTCGATCACAGTCTGGGTATGTGTTCACTCTTAATGGAGGAGCTGTCTCTTGGAAGAGCTCAAAACAGGAAGTGGTAGCATTGTCCACTACAGAATCAGAATACATCGCCGCTTCATTGGCAGCTCAGGAAGCTGCATGGTTGAAGAAATTCATTACTGATCTAGGGGTGGTCTCTTCCATTCAAGACCCCCTAGAAATCTTTTGTGACAACGAGGGTGCGATTGCACAAATCAAGGAACCTCGTTCGCACCAAAAGACAAGGCACATAGAGCGGAGATTCAACTACATAAGGGATGAAGTTGAAAAAGGAAAGATATGTATTCGCAAAGTTGGAACTGATCAAAATCTTGCGGATCCATTCACGAAGCTCCTAGAAAGACCGAAACATGAGCGTCATGCGAGTGGCTTAGGACTCCGATATTCTAGTAATTGGATTTGATCTATTTTGTATTTACGTTTAAAAGACTTTTGTAATTTAACTCTTTTATATGATTATGGAATCTTGAGTTAAATTCTAATTTTGCATGTTTAATCCATGAATAAGTTATCTTATTCTAAAAGTCCGTAGTCGATCACATTTGTGGGAACAAATATGAAGCAAGACTATTATGAACTAGGATTGGTGGATATTCATAAGGAATGAATATGGAGCATAGGTTTGCTGCCAAGGTTCATAGATATTTGTGGGATACGAATATTGGACTGACCCGCTCTCAATATTACTACATGGAGTCAATGGACCTGATCATTAGTAATTTTGAGTAAAGGAGAATTTCATATTATCCTTAGACCTGAGATGTATACTGGGTCTTGATTTTCACCAAGTATTACACTTTGACTCTGCCCTTCGCTATTCGTAAAAGATGGTACATAAGGATGAGCTCAGGTGGAGTATAAAGTGATAGTGAGAGGCGTATACAGTCAAGATGGAATTTGTTCCTCTTATGTGTTGAGAGTTTAGATGTCTAAGGCCTGATAAAGTTGAATTGTAAAGAGAATGATCGCCTATGTCTCTTAGATCCAACATGACATCTAGTAACAAAGGGATATAATGATAGATTCACCTAAATCATATCAAGTAAGGGACTTGAAGGGATGATGTTAATGAATGGCACTTCGTCAAACACATTAGGGGTGGTGAACTGTTGTTAGGCGGTATTCACCACTTGCATTAATTTTCTATGTATCTCGTGCAAGTGGGAGATTGTTGGAATTACGTATGCCCGAGACACATACTTATATTAATGTGGCTAACTGTGTTTGATCCAAGTCGGGTCATACCCAATAACAAGCTAGACGACACCAAATGTATTCTTTTAATGATTTGATCATTTAAATGAATACCGAACACTACGTGTTTAGAAAATTGGTTTTCTAAACAAACACACTTGAGAATTTAAATAAATTATCTGGATAATTTGTTTATATATAAATTAATTATTTAATTGGTTAAATAATTATATGAATGTATGTACATTTTATAAAAATGAGTTTTATAAAATGAATGGAGAAGTTTTAAATGGTTAAAACAAAAACACACAAAAAAAAAAAAAAAAAAACAACAAAACCGGCCACCCCATGTGGGTGGAGGGTTTGGTCCCATCCAAAGTTTTGTCCTTTTGTGTTGACCACCTTTTATTAATAACCATTCACAAGACATGCATTTTAGAGGTTGCTTGTTTTTGAAATTCAAGTGTTGAATCAAAAATTACTCTCTCTTCACTCTCTCTCAAAACCCACGGCTCATTTGAGCATTTTGTGGGTGTTTTGTGAGCTTGTTTTGGTGTTCATAATTCCTAGCAAACAACTTGGTGTTGCCACAAATAGCTTGGGGTATCACACTCTTGAGGTCTTCTTCTTTGGAGGCTTGTCATTCATCCACCATCCTCTTCAACAATCCACTTGTTCTTCTAAAGGTAGAAGAAGGTACAATTTACATTTTGTGAGCATATTGTTCTTGTAATTTTGATCCTAGCTCTTTGGGTTTTAGTTTTAACATAATGGTATGTTCATAACTTGTTTTAAAATCTTAGCTTCCGTTGCGTTTTCTAGTTAAATATGGTTAACTTGAACTTTGATAATCTTGTATAAAATCCAACATACTCTTTATCACAGATCTGCGACACACTCAGCAGATTGTGCTTCAATTCTTCTACAAAGTTAACCTTCTCCAAAGTCATCTTTCCGTTTGACACCGTTCCCATTCCAGTAATCTTGCCACCACTTTCACCGGCAAAGCTCACTCTCCCTCCTTGAACAGGTTTCAAATCGTGTAACAAGTATTTGTTACCCGTCATGTGCCTGCAACAGCCGCTATCTACAACCCAAAGATTGTTGGCAGCCCTGTTCAACTGTTCCTGCACAATAAAGCAAAAGATTAGAATTTAGGGACCCAAGACCAATTGGTCTTGGATCTATACATCCCAAACTTTGGCTTTCCAAAGTTAGTATCTCGATAATTCCTGTAAGTTCCATTAGGATATCTCATTGAAGATTGATTGTGAGGCCTTCCAAACCTTTGAGAATTGAAAGAATTATAGCTTGTGGTTTGGTTATTAGAAGTGTAAAACTGAGATTTGTTTTTATGAAAACCTGAATTAGTCACATTTTTGAATTTTAAGTGGTTTTCATTTTTAGCAGCACGAAAATTACTATTAGGCTTATTCTCAGCTTTAGTAGGCCTTACACCTCTGAATCGCTGCTTCAGAGGGCAATTTGCAACAAGATGTCCTAATTGATTACATCTAAAACAACACCTATGCTCAACTTTTTTATCAACCGGTGTTTTAGATGTCGAGGCTATATTACCGGCCGTTCGTCTCACATATGGTGGGACGTAAGGGTTTAGTGGAGTACTCTTTTTATTCATTTTATCTTTTTCTCCACTCTTGGGTAACACAACCTCCTCTTTTACCTTACCAGACTCGGATGACTTATCCGAATCTGACGAGGCAGGACTCTGATCAGAAATTTCAACACTTGAAACAGGCGAACTTGTTTCGCCTCTACTAACAGTTGGTTCTTTAACAGTTACCTTAATTGGCACTGTCTGAGCAACCTCAAAATCCACAGATTTCTGAACACTAGGGTTAAAAGTGTAATTGTGATTGAACGGTGGTGGAACCTCATGATAACCGATTCCTCCTCTCTTAGCAGAGGAACCTTGATCACTAACAAGGTGATCAAGAATAGCAGAAGAATTTCTGAACTGCTCCAGTTTTCGATTCAGTTCCACCACTTTCACCTGGTGGTCAGCAATCTGTTTTTCTCTCTCAGCAATTAGTTTGGTCTTGTCTTCCAAAACTTCATAACTTAAATCAATCACTTCAATTTTTTCAGCAAGTTTTGTTTTTAAACTTTTAACATCTTTTTCACAAGCTTTTATTTTAATTTTATAATTATTTTCTCTTGATTTAATAAAGTGATGATCTTCTTTTAAGGTTTTAAATTCAGCATCCAACCTAACATACTGATCGGTTATGGTTGCTAGTTGCTCAGACAAGTTCTCACATTTTGAACAAGTTGGTTTAGAACATACCTCGGAGAGCTGGTCATTAACGTCTGCCATAAGAGCTTTTTCCTCTCCGGTAACCTTCTCACTTTCTTCAGTTTCTACCTTTGCCAAATTTGCCTGCTCAAAAGTTTCTTTAGACAGCAGGTTCCAGTTGTATTCACCATCTTCTCTGGACATCATGGCACTATAATCTTTTCTACCCTCACTTTGCTGTGGAGACCTACCCTGACTTCGTTCCACACGCTCATTCCTGCATTCTTTTGCAAAGTGACCGTTTTGTTGACAATTGTAGCATCTCACCTTTGCCTTGTCAAACCCCGGCTTACCACCGACAAACTTCCTTCCCGTCTTTCTCATAAACCTTTTTACTCTTCTCACGATCATGGCCATTTGCCATTGTAAATCCATTTCTTCCATATCGTCAGCATCAATCTGATCGTAATCTTCATCCAACATAGCTGGATCAACAATCTTCCCTTGAATGTAGTTCTCATAGGAAGCAATGAAAGAAGCATAGAGACCAAACTGCTCTTCAGCAGACTTGACACTCATAGGCATCTTGGAGTAGTTGTTGCTGGGAGAACTTGGAGAGCAACTACTCTTGCTTACCTGGGGTTGAGAACCACTCGATCCAGCTGCTACATAGCAAACATCCCCATATGTGTTAACTGACACATGCCCCTCATGTGATGAGTTGGGGCCCGACTCTCCCTTTGTGTAGTAGGTAGCAGATTCAGTCTTTGACCCTGAGCTAGTGTTGACTTTAGCTCCATACATACCTGGATCTTGAACCTGATCCATAGGTGTCTCTTTTCTGACCATGTTAAGCTCAAAGGTTCTGAGCTTGTTGACTGCCGTTTCAAGATCATATGTGGGAAAGTCCTTGTCTTCCCTCATCAGCACAGTGTACATCTCCCATTTTGGTGGGAGAGCATCTAGAAGCTTCTCAACTATTTCTTCTTCTCGGTAGGAAATGGAATAGTTGCTCAATTCAGTCATCAGATGGTAATATCGAGTGATAATATAATCTAAGGATTCATTCTTCAAATACTTGAAGACTGAGAACTGGGTTTTGAGCAATTTTATCTTTGAAGCACGGATTCCTACATTCCCCTCAAATCTGTTCTCAAGAGCTTCCCAAAGCTCTCTTGCTGATGTATACTTTCTAAACGTATGAAGGATCTCTTGAGGAAGAGCCATAGTAATAGCAGCATGAGCCTTGCTCTCGGCCTCATACATCTTTTTCTCTTCTTCTTCCATTTTACTATATTTTTTAATTTGATCACGACCTTCATACTCCATAACTGGTGGAATATAACCATCCTGGATGCATACCCACATCTTCGCATCCTGGTATTTGACGTATTGTATAAACCGATCCTTCCATGCAACGAAATCGGTTCCCTTCAGCAATCTTGGGGCCTTGGTAGCTGACCCTGCTTCAACTTCCATCTTCACTAACTCAGAGATGTTGATCGACGACATCTTCCCCGAAAAGTAAGAAACCTGAAAAATTAAGAATTTTTTTTTTTTTATATATATATATAAGTACTGTAGGCGAAGTTACGGATAACTTCGCTTGAAGTAGGCGAAGTTGTAGAGAACTTCGCTGAAGAACTTCGCTGACGAACTTCGCTGATTAAATTCGCTGATTCTTAACTTCGCTTGAGGTAAGCGAACTTAAGAGGTAGGCGAAGTTGTTGAGAACTTCGCTTGAGTTAGGCGAACTTGAGAAGGTAGGCGAAGTTGTGGATAACTTCGCTTAACCTTATATCTTCGCCTAACCTTATATCTTCGCCGAAACCCTACGAACAGTGACGGCAACTTCGCCTGATGAACACGAAGTTTCTGCAGATCTGTAAATCAGATTTTAACGAGGTTTTTGACGGTGTAAAGGCTTGAACACGATGGTAGGAGGTAAGAATGATCAAAAACACAGAAAACACGTCCCGCGAATAGTCGAAACGGGACGATTTCTACACCCGCGTGAATATCCCGAACCACACAATCGAGCAAATGATCTGATACCAATTGTAGGTTCCCTGGACGGATCACACGAGATATCTCGGTCTACTCAGGTGCGGAATCCCTGCGTAGATCGTTACGAGCGTAGAAAGCAAACCAAACAAACACACGAACAAACCGAAACACGTTATATATTAATAACCGAACTCACGTGATATGAATCACTGATACAGACTCTCGTCAACTCGATCGACTCAAATGACTTACTGATTAACTGAACAACTTGCTTTAAACCAAGCCGTAAGCTTGTATATAAATACACGACAACTTCGCCTGGCATGTTCAGGCGAAGTTGTCCATAACTTCGCTTGTTCAACAAGTTCGCCTAGGCGAACTTGTTAACAACTTCGCTTAAACAAAAACATAAATAACATTACAGACTCGATTACAGACACTAGACTATGAACTACTGACATTTATGCACCAACAATACATCCATATATTTATATCCCTATAAATACCGTCCAAATAATAGCATCAGGGTCGAGCACACGTACAACCCAAACAGGTAACATCTCATCCAAGTAATAACATCAGGGTCGAGCAAACGTACAACCCAAACATGTAACATCTCATCCAAGTAATAACATCAAGGTCGAGCACACGTACAACCCAACACGTAACATCAGTGAATGCAAAAACAAATAGGTCTACTCATATTCAATTACTGCCAAGTCCACTAACATCCTCGAGTCTAGACCATCAATAATGTATGTAACCTTAAGGACACAAGACCATGAACGAGTCTAAAATATCCTAAGGCATATAAAATAATTCAAATATAGCTTTCAAAATGCACCATCATGAGTAAGACCATGTAAAACTATTCAATTCACTGTAACGAGTAAAATCGTTTAAAATTGTATTTCGGTGTGTATGCTAGCCCAAAACGTAAAAGAGTAAAAAGGGCATCATGAACTCATCTGAATCAACCGAACACCTGCAATGAGCTAGGAAATCCCTAAGTGCACAATCACAAGCAAGGGCCTGTAAATTATACACAACGCGTTACTAAACTAGATTGTAAGAACACTCTAGCCTAATGGGCCGTTCAAGCCCAACAACTTGGCCCAAGGCCCAACCACTTGACCCAAAGCCCAATACTTTGTCCCAAGGCCCAACAACTTGGCCCAAGGCCCAACACTTTGGCCCAAGGCCCAATACTTTGGCCCAACGCCCAACAACTTGGCCCAGAGCCCAACACTTTGGTCCAAGGCCCAACACTTTGGCCCAAGGCCCAACAACTTGACCCAAGGCCCAACACTTGGCCCAAGGCCCAACAACTTGGCCTAAGGCCCAACGATAATCAAATCGGGTCGAATGCGCGCGAAATAAACCTTAAAACCATCTGTTAAACGAATCAGCCCCGAATGGACCAAATTCCATTTTAAATCTTTTCATTCATCAAGATTATGTCACCCGAGTAGATAGGGTTGACGGTTCCTTTTTACAACTCTTACTTTAACGTTTAAACGAAAATTCACGCACCGCCGAATCGATTGACGAAGCACTAACCCCAACAGCCCCGTGCATCAAAAATATAATTTTCCCATAGCCCTTAAACCCCCCCCTAGGGCTGTACAAACTGATTCGGTCGGTCATCCGATCGTTTAACGCATCAAACTCAACAATTGCCAATCCTACACTCGATAAACCCTAGTTTTCGAACTAAAATCGATTGACCAACCTAAACACCTCCATTGGCCATGAAATTTTAGTATATTGTAAGTGACATACCTAAGAATATGACGGAGTACGAACTTCAATTATAACAGTCCCGAAAGATGCGAGAAAGGGCAGCCACCGGTTAAGCCTAAAACGAACTTATTGATCAATACAAATATAACATGCAGATTTTAGCATGCAAAGATGTATTTTATTACATAGGAAAACCACGGAATTAAATTATTAAATTTTTACCAGTGTTACATAAATATCTTAAGTTTATAAAAATATTTTTATTATATTTTTCTAGTGGACATAAAAATATTAAAAATTCTTCTAACACAGAAAGGTTTGTGCAGCTATTTCAGCTGCGCAACAAAATGGTTTTATTTTTATAAAATTCATTACCCAGCCAAATTAAACGATTCTAATTGGGTTTGGTTCCTAACTCAAAATATTAACTTTCAGAAGTAGAACCAACCAATTTAGACATGTCGAAAAAATGTTATGATGTCGGGAAGACGGACCAGAATCCGTCGTCCCGCATCAGGTTTGACACTCAATTTTATAAAATCATAAAAACTATTCAAATCTCGTCCAAAAATTACGTATTATACCTTTCTGGAAACTAGACTCAAAGTATAAGATAATGGAATCAAGAATCGATCAAAAACAGTGGATTAACATCACGTTACAGACCCTACAATAAACGTATACGAATATGTCAGCAAGCTGTTATCATCAAAACTCAATCTTAACGACCAATAAGCGCGTTCATATGATCAATTAAGGTGTAAAAGACATGGGGAATCATAAAACCGACCTTGAATTGAAGTTTTCACAGCTGAAACTTGGCTGGGCAGAAGAAAAACGAGCAGGGGGGGTCCAAGTCCGCCGGCTGCAAATTGGTTTAGGGTTAGAGTTTTCTTTTGTTTTATGATATAAAATAGTTACATCCAAGTCCCTCCAAATTGAAGTATGTAGCAACTTGGGTGGAAAGTTAAGTGAGAACGTTTATGAGGGTAGCCAGGAGCTCTCGGGAAAAAGCCGGGTCAAGCCCGATGGTGTACGCAATCACTACAAGGATAAATCTTTTTATCGGAATTTACGGACGTTACAAGTCTACCCCCCTAAGAATGGGATTCGTCCCCGAATCCCGCTATTCAGGAACAGGCGCTGGCTGCGACCTGAAATCGCGTCCGCTACCTCATTCGCCTCGTTCGCAGAGATACTGAAGGCCCTAGCCTGAGTCTTTGGCTTGTCATCCAACTTAACATTAGAAGAGTTTCCCCGAAGATTCAAGACGAGTCCCGGATTCTAAACAAACATTTATAAACAATCGAGCCGATTAACAAAATTTACGGGCGTTACATGAATGAAATGAAGGAGCTTATGGCTCAGTTGGAAGACTTGCTCGATAAGGGCTTTATTCGACCGAGCATCTCGCCTTGGGGTGCCTCGGTCTTGTTCGTTAAGAAAAAGGACGGTAGCATGCGAATTTGTACATCGACTACCGTGAGTTGAATAAGCTCACTATTAAAAATCGGTACCCGCTCCCGAGGATCGATGACTTATTCGATCAACTCCAAGGAGCTAATTGGTTCTCGAAGATCGACCTTAGGTCCGGGTATCATCAGCTGAAGATTCGGGAGGAGGATATTCCTAAAACTGCCTTCCGCACTCGTTACGGACATTACGAATTTCTGGTGATGTCTTTCGGTTTGACCAACGCACCGGCTGCGTTCATGGATCTTATGAACCGGGTGTGTAGACCGATGCTCAATCGTTTGGTTATTGTGTTCATCAACGACATTCTTGTGTACTCAAAAAGTGAATCCGATCATGCCGGTCATCTCAGGGAAGTACTGGAGGCTCTGCGAATGAACAAATTGTATGCGAAATTTTCTAAGTGTTCCTTCTGGTTACGTGAGGTTCAATTCTTGGGCCATGTTATTAACCCGAGTGGTATTCTGGTTGACCCTGCAAAGGTGTAAGCCGTGAATGAATGGGAGTCTCCTAAATCTCTAACCGAAATCCGTAGTTTTCTGGGTTTGGCGGGGTATTACCACCGCTTTATTCCCGATTTTTCGAAAATTGCTTCTTCACTAACCAAGCTAACTAAGAAAAGTGTTATGTTCGTTTGGGGTATGGAACAGGAGGAGCCTTTTCTCGAGTTGAAAAACAGATTGACGCATGCCCCGATCTTAGCTTTACCTGATGGCACCGACGATTTGGTGGTGTATTCGGATGCCTCTTATCAGGGGCTTGGGTGTGTTTTGATGCAGCGAGATCGTGTCATCGCTTATGCCTCACGACAGTTGAAGCCTCATGAGGTGAATTATCCTATCCACGATTTAGAACTGGCAGCAGTTGTATTTGCGCTTAAGTTGTGGAGGCACTATTTGTACGGTGTTCCTTGCGTTATTTATACCGATCATAAGAGCTTAAAGTATTTCTTCAAGCAAAAGGAACTGAATATGCGGCAGCGTCGATGGTTGGAGTTGATTAAGGACTACGACCTGGAGATCATGTACCATCCGGGTAAGGCTAACGTGGTGGCCGATGCGTTAAACCGGAAGGAGAGACCAAAACCTATTCGTGTGAAATCCTACCAGCTTATTCTCAAACCCGACATTTTGAAACAAATAGCCAAACGTACAGAATGAAGCGTTGCAGGTGGAATGGATTATGTCAAAGCGTATTTGGGGTCAGGAAAAGTTGTTGGAAGATGTAGGTGATGGGGTGAAATATAAGGATGGTCGTTTATGGGTACCGAGGTATGGAGGATTCAGAGATAAAATTTTGGATGAGGCACACAAGTCGCGCTATTCTATTCACCCGGGCGCGACCAAGATGTACCAAGACTTGAAGAAAAATTATTGGTGGCCTGCAATGAAATTTGAGGTGGCTCAGTACGTGAGTAAGTGTTTGACGTGTCTACAGGTTAAGGCCGAGCATCAGGACCCATTTGGGAAACTTCAGCCGTTGGAAATACTTGAGTGGAAATGGGAACATCTTACCATGGATTTCGTGACTAAACTGCCTCGTACTCCTAGGGGCAATTATGACACCATTTGCGTAATTGTGGATAGACTGACCAAGAGCGCTCATTTTTTTGCCGATTCGAGAGACTTTTAAATCAGAGCAGCTGGCCGATGTGTTTATTCGTGAGATCGTCTCTAGGCACGGGGTGCTGGTGTCTATTGTTTCGGATAGGGATACACGTTTCACCTCCAGGTTTTGGAAAAGGTTTCACGAGGAGATGGGCACCAAACTCCTCATCAGTACTGCCTATCACCCGCAGACGGATGGTCAGTCCGAGAGGACCATTCAGACTCTCGAGGATATGTTGCGGGCTTGTGTTATCGACTTTGGTGGTAGTTGGGACCGTCACTTACCGTTGGTGGAGTTTTCGTATAATAACAGTTATCACGCCACGATTAGGATGCCACCGTTTGAGATGTTGTATGGTAGGAGGTGTAGGACTCCTGTCTGTTGGGGTTCCATTGGTCAAAAGTAGTTAGGTAGTTTAGAGGTGGTCGAGGCTACGTCTGAGAAACTCGACAAGATTAAAGCATTTATGAAGGCCGCGCAGGATCGTCAGAAATCTTATGCCGATAAAAGGCGAAGGCCTATCGTGTTTGAGGTTGGGGATCGGGTTATGTTAAAAGTTTCTCCCTGGAAGGGCATTATTCGTTTTCGTAAGAGGGGGAAGCTCAGTCCGAGGTTTATTGGCCCGTTCCGTATTTTGGCCCGAGTTGGCGAGGTAGCTTATAGACTGGATTTTCCCGAGGAGCTCGCGGGGATTCATCCTACTTTTCACGTGTCTCTTCTGAGGAAATGCTTAGCGGATAAGGAGGCCCATATGCCTCTTGACGATATTGAGCTCGATGGTAAGCTGAACTACGTCAAGCAACCGATTGCTATCCTTGACCGTCAGGAGAGGCGCTTGAGAAATAAGGTGGTTAGGCAGGTGAAGGTGCAGTGGAAGCACAATAGGGGTTCCGAGGCCACTTGGGAGTCCGAAGACGAAATGATGAGGCTTTATCCGCAGTTGAACCTGTCGCATCGGGATTCGAGGACGAATCCCATTGTAAGGGGGGTGGACTTGTAACACCCGTTAACTCCGGTTTGAAGAACTAAAGCTTGTAGAGTATGTATAACTCTCGGGACTTAACCAACGTTTCTCGGAAGCCTTCACGTCATCCCGATACCTTAAAGAACCTAACCATTCCTTCCATTTTGCCTTACACTTGAATCTAGAAGGACTAGAGTGTAATATCTTATGTTATAACATAAAAAAAATAAAACCCTAGCCCCTATACCAGCAGCGATCGGCAGAAAGGAGCAGCCAGAAGACCACCGATTTTCTTTATTGCATCCAACTTTAAGCCTTAGAACTTCAATTCAAGGTATGTACTATGATTCCCCAAGTCTTTTTCACGTTAATTGACCCTCATATTGCGCGTATTGATCGAAAAACGTCTTGTTGTAGGCTAACCGGGTGGCTGCCCAATTGAGCGTTTCCGGGGCTGTTTCGAGTGAGGTTTTTGCATCAAAATCCCACTAGGTATGATATGTACATCATATTAAAATTTCGTGGTCATTGGAGGTGTTTAGGTCGGTCAATCGATTTTAGTTCGAAAACTAGGGTTTATCGGGTGTAGAATTGCAAATTGTTGAGTTTGTTGCGTTAGTTGATCGGGTGACCGACCGATTCAGTTTGTGCAGCCCTAAGGGGGGTTTAAGGGCTGTGGAAAAATTATTTTTTTTTGTGCTCGGGGCTGTGGTGGTTAATGCTTCGTCAATCGAGTCGGCGGTGCGCGAATTTTCGTTTAAATGTTAAAATAAGTGTTGTAAAAAGGAACCATTAACCCAATCAACTCGGGTGACATAATTATGATGAATGAAAAGAGTTAAGATGGAATTTAGTCCATACGGGGCTGATTCGTTTAACAAATGGTTTTAAGGTTTATTACACGCGCATTCGACCCGATTTGACTATCCTTGGGCCTTGGGCCAAGTGTGGGGCCTTGGGCCAAGTTGTTGCACTTGGGCCAGGTATTGGGACTTGGGCCAAGTTGTTGGGCCTTGGGCCATGTATTGGGCCTTAGGCCAGGTTGTTGGGCCTTGGCCCAAGTGTTGGGCCTTGGGCCAAGTTGTTGGGCCTTGGGCCAAGTTGTTGGGCCTTGGGCCAGGTATTGGGCCTTGGGCCAAGTGTTGGGCCTTGGGTCAAGTTGTTGGGCCTTGGGCCAAAGTGTTGGGCTTGTACGGCCCATTAGGCTAGAGTGTTCCTACAGTCTAGTTTAGTAACGCGTTATGTATAATTTACAGACCCTTGCTTGTTATTGTGCCTTTAGGAACGTCCTAGCTCGTTGCAAGTATTCGATCGATCTCAGGTGAGTTCATAATGCCCTTTTTACTCATTTTACTTTTGGGCTAGCATGCGCACCTAAATGTTTTCTTACTTGATGAAATGTTTTAAAACGATTTTATATAGGCTTGCTAGTATATGGTAAGTCTTGGGATGTTAAATATATATATATATATGTATATACATTATTT
Organism: Bidens hawaiensis; assembly: GCF_021521415.1. NCBI lineage: Eukaryota > Viridiplantae > Streptophyta > Magnoliopsida > Asterales > Asteraceae > Bidens > Bidens hawaiensis. The sequence goes on from NW_027496093.1 coordinate 145,859, forward strand.
CTTAGCCTCTATTTGGCGATGTTGTAGTCGTTTCGACTACTGATGTTGTGTATGCCTACTTCGTGTTTGCATGCACTGATGTTACGTGTTTGGGTTGTACGTTTGCTCGACCCTGATGTTATACGTGGATGTTATATATATATATATATATATACTGTTATGTATATAGGGATGTTATTGAATGGATGTTTACATATACATTTGTATATGTATGTATGAGAATGTTTAAGTTCGATAATGATGATTAGATGGATGTACCCTTTTACTTTTAGAAAACCTTTGGTATGGCTATCATGATTTTACTACTGATATCTTTTACTTAAAACTTGAACTCACTCAGCTCAAGCTGACTTTGTATGCATGTTAGTGTAAGTTTCAGGATTTGGAAGAGGATGCCTTATCGCTTGGACGTGCACGGAGCTACTTGGATGGTGAAGGGCATACTGAAAGAAAGAATTGTTTATGAATATATTATTTCAAGGAAACTTATTTTGGTTTCCTTATAAAAGTTTTACTTATTTTGGTTCTTGGGCAAAATTCCCGGGTTTCGGGAACTTATTTCATTTTTCATGTTTTCCGCAAAATTTATACTATGACACGTTTGTTTTAATGGAAGAAACGGTTTTTAAGTTTATTAAATTTTACGAGGGTTTGAATGATTACCAACTATGGGGTTCCCGGGGTTCGGAGCCTTACAATTATGGTTTGAAGTTTCTTACTAGGCCCATATATTTTGATAATTCAGTTGCTATAAGTATCACCAAAAATCCCGTTCAGCATTCTAAAACGAAACATATCGAAATCCGCTACCAGTTTATCTTTGATTTCTATGAAAAGAAATAATCAATTATTGATAAAATTCACATGGATTTTTATAAAGCAGACCTTTATACCAAGCGTTTGATAAAACATGTTTTAAATACTTGCTTGGTATAAATGGTTTAAAAACTTTGACTGAAGTTAAATCACTTTGTTAAATCAATTTTCCTTTGTACAGTTTTTTGTTTATTTTTAAGTTTTTTTAATTTTGTATGTTTTAGGGGGGAGAAATTGGAGACATACGAAAATATTGTGTTTTAGTATGTACAGATAAAATTCACAATCCAAAAACATTCAAATATTAAAAATTCAATAACATTGAAAAAGTGCTCATCAAAATGAGTTTATGTAGCATAAAGGAATAATGATAGTACATTGACCTGACGGGTCTAGAACATGAATTAATTAGATTGAAAAAAATTATCGTAAGATCAGTATGCAAGATAGGCTTGACAAACTATATAGGTACTGTTAAGATATAAACATAAAGATTGTAGAATCTAGTTGTGTAACATCTTGACATACGATTCAATATCTAATTTTAAATCAAAACGTTTAAACGATTACTACTAGATTATGGTTTAAAGTTTCTTACTACGCCCATATATATTGATAATTTAGCTGCTATAAGGATCACCAAATATCCCGTTCAGGATTCTAAAACGAGACACATCGAAATCCGATACCATTTTTTCTTTATTTCTATGAAAAGAAATAATCAAGTAATGATAAAATTCACATGGATTTTCATAAAGCAGACCTTTAAGCCAAGCTTTTGATAAAACATGTTTTAAATACATGCTTGGTATAAATGGATTAAAAATTTTGACTGAAGTTCAATCGCTTTGTTAAATCAATTTTCTTTTGTATAGTTTTTGTTTATTTTTAAGTTTTTTTAATTTTCTATGTTTTAGGGGGGGGGGGGGGAATTGGAAAAATACGAAAATATTGTGTTTTCAGTATGTTGTAAGGCCCCGAACCCGGTAGCCCTAATTTCGCGTCGGATTTACTCATAAACACAGTTCTTACAAATCAGAGTTCATTAAAACTTTCGCGGAATATAAAAACTTTCTTAAAACATTTCATATCAAAACACGTCTTGTCTTAAAACATTATTTTGCCTTTCAAAATAAACGAAACATTAAACTTAAACATCTTGAGTCTTCCGATGCCAGCCTCTTATTCAGTGCCACGTGTCTCCTCAAGCGAGATGCCTCCTCCTACTCACCTGCGTACATACTAAAAGTCAGCTACGCTGAGTGAGTTCTAGTTAATCAAGCAACTTATCATACAACCACTACATGCATCATATACGTATCCGAAGACACGTAGTCCACTATCTAACCTGCTTACCTTACCACTTAGCCTCTTATTTACACCTACCACCTTACCACTTTGCCACTTTAATAACGTATAACGTTATGCCACTTTACCACTTTAATAACGTTTAACGTTATGCCACTTTGCCACTTTAATGACGTAGTCACGTATAGGCTTACCCTACCACGTACTATCGTCATGCCACTATCACTCTTACTACACCCTTGCCACTTATAACACGCTCTACCTCTACTTATCTACAACATGCTTCATATCATTTACATAATAAGCAAGTCACATCATAGCATACATACACACTAATAACCACTTGGCAATCACTGCCCTTGGCGATGCGTGCAATATCCGAAGATCGTTCATGCACCAACAAGTATTATATAATAGCTACCTCGTATAACATCTATAGCATACACTTACCACTTAAGGTAAGTGTATTCACACTTCACATCGAGTATGCACACAGCCCCGAAAACATAACAAGGAAATGGGGCTAGAAACTCACCTGAACTCTGCCTCTTCCTCCGATAGTTGTAAACCCCTTCTTTAACTGAGCTCGGCTAACTGTATAAGTTACACGTATCAATACTCGCCTCATCTAATCTGGCGGCCTAGTTTTAGCTTACTTTTACTTATCGTTTATAATTTATTTTCTAATCGAACTCGACTTTAGGCGAAGTTAAACCTTAGGCGAACTTAGCTTTAGGCGAAGTTAAACCTTAGGCGAACTTAGCTTTAGGCGAAGTTAACCCTTAGGCGAACTTAGCTTTAGGCGAAGTTAACCCTTAGGCGAACTTAGCTTTAGGCGAAGTTAACCCTTAGGCGAACTTAGCTTTTAGGCGAAGTTGTCATCAGGCGAACTTAGCTTTTAGGCGAAGTTGTCATCAGGCGAACTTAGCTTGCAGGCGAAGTTCATCAGGCGAACTTAGCTTGCAGGCGAAGTTGTCGGCTGCAGCTACTGTTCGTCCTTAATCATCTTCGTTTCTTAACCAAATAACTCAATTTAGGTATCCACGTAATCGTCTGACCAGCGCCTACAAACCCCAACCATCAAATCGGCCTAACATCGATGTTTAAGGGGTGTGATTTAGGCATATAGGTTACGGGTTCTTTTAGGTTAACAATTAACCTATCAAATGCTAATCAATTCCAGTAATATTTGTTGTTTTAGGTTCGTTTATAACAAACTAACACAGATCTATGATTTCCCAAATCAAACCGAACCTATACGAACGATTTCTAACTATAAATGTACCTTGAACGAGTCGAACTACGAACCCGGTTAAGCCTTGATGTTGTTTTGGTCCGTCACGACGTTCCAGCACCAACAAGCTCGGGTTTTCGCCTTCAGATCTTGGTTCGGGTTATAAGATGGTGTTGTGTGTGTTTTGGTGGTGTATGGAATATGTGAGAATCAGGATTAAATGGTGATTAATGGTATTTATATTTAGGGATCATGGGCTTAAGCCCATGGACTCTCCTTCCTTCTTTCATAACCCAAGTCCATAACCCATATCCATTACCCAACACTAGCCCGACCCATACCAACTCCAACTCTATTTATTTAGTTCCCGATAACCCGAGTAAACTTTCCCTCTATTATTAAGTAATACAATTAATATTATTTTGGAAATTTCGGGATGTTACATATGTACAGATAAAATTCACAATCCAAAAACATTCAAATATTAAAAATTCAAAAACATTGAAAAACTGCTTATTAAAATGACTTTATGAAGCATAAAGGAATAACGATAGTACATTGACCTGACGAATCTAAAACATGAATTAATTAGATTGAAAAAAATTATCGTAAGACCAGTAAGCAAGATAGGCTTGACTGATAAGATATAAACATAAAGATTGCATAATCTAGTTGTGTAACATTTTGACGCACGATTCAATATCTAATTTGTAAATCAAAACGTTTAAGCGATCACTACAGGATTATGGTTTGAAGTTTATTACTACGCCCATATATATTGATAATTCAGCTGCTATAAGGATCACCAAATATCCCGTTCAGGATTCTAAAACGAAACACATCGAAATCCGATACCATTTTTTCTATGATTTCTATGAAAAGAAATAATCAAGTATTGATAAAATTCACATGGGTTTTCATAAAGCAGACCTTTATACCAAGAGTTTGATAAAACATGTTTTAAATACTTGCTTTGTATAAATGGATTAAAAACTTTGACTGAAGTTCAATCCCTTTGTTAAATCAATTTTATTTTGTACAGTTTTTTGTTTATTTTAAAGCTTTTTTATTTTTGTACGTTTTAGGGGGGAGAAATTGGAAAAATACGAAAATATAGTGTTTTAGTATGTACAGATAAAATTCACAATCCAAAAACATTCAAATATTAAAAATTCAAAAACATTGAAAAACTGCACATCAAAATGAGTTTATGTAGCATGAAGGAATAATGGTAGTAATTGACCTGACGGATCTAGAACATGAATTAATTAGATTGAAAAAAATTATCGTAAGACCAATATGCAAGATAGGCTTTACAGACTATGTAGGTACTGATAAGATATAAACATAAAGATTGCAGAATCTAGTTGTATAACATCTTGTCGCACGATTCAATATCTAATTTTTAAATCAAAACGTTTAAACGATTACTACTGGATTATGGTTTAAAGTTTCTTACTACGCCCATATATATTGATAATTTAGCTGCTATAAGGATCACCAAATATCCCGTTCAGAATTCTAAAACGAAACACATCGAAATCCGATACCATTTTTTCTTTGATTTCTATGAAAAGAAATAATCAAGTATTGATAAAATTCACATGGATTTTCATAAAGCAGACCTTTATACCAAGCGTTTGATAAAACATGTTTTAAATACTTGCTTGGTATAAATGGATTAAATACTTTGACTGAAGTTCAATCCCTTTGTTAAATCAATTTTATTTTGTATAGTTTTTGTTTATTTATAAGTTTTTTTAATTTTGTATATTTTAGGGGGGGGGGGGGGTTGGAAAAATACGAAAATATTGTGTTTTTAATATGTACAGATAAAATTCACAATCCAAAAACATTTAAATATTAAAAATTCAAAAACATTGAAATTGAGTTGATGAAGCATAACGAAATAATCAATTTTATTTTGTACAGTTTTTTGTATATTTTTAAGTTTTTTTAATTTTGTATGTTTTAGGGGGTAGAAATTGTAAAAATACGAAAATATTGTGTTATAGTATGTACAGATAAAATTCACAATTCAAAAACATTCAAATATTAAAAATTCTAAAACATTAAAAAAGTGCTCATCAAAATGAGTTGATGAAGCATAACGGAATAATGATAGTACATTAACCAGACGAATAAAAAACATGAATTAATTAGATTGAAAAAAATTATCGTAAGACCAGTATGCAAGATAGGCTTGACAGACTATGTAGGTACTGATAAGATATAAAAATAAAGATTGCAGAATCTAGTTTTATAACATCTTAACGCACGATTCAATATCTAATTTGTAAATCAAAACATTTAAACGATTACTACTGGATTATGGTTTGAAGTTTCTTTCCTAGGCCCATATATTTTGATAATTCAGCTGCTATAAGTATCCCCCAAAAATCCCATTCAGCATTCTAAAACGAAACACATCGAAATCTGATTCCAGTTTATCTTTGATTTCTATGAAAAGAAATAATCAAGTATTGATAAAATTCACATGGATTTTCATAAAGCAGACTTTTATACCAAGCGTTTGATAAAACATGTTTTAAATACTTGCTTGGTATAAATGGATTAAAAACTTTGACTGAAGCTCAATCCCTTTGTTAAATCAATTTTCCTTTGTACAGTTTTTTGTTTATTTTTAAGATTTTTTAATTTTGTACGTTTTAGGGGGAGAAATTGTAGAAATACGAAAATATTGTGTTTTAGTATTTACAGATAAAATTCACAATCCAAAAACATTCAAATATTAAAAATTCCATAACATTGAAAAACTGCTCATCAAAATGAGTTTATGTAGCATAAAGGAATAATGATAGTATATTGACCTGACGGATCTAGAACATGAATTAAATAGATTGAAAAAAATTATCGTAAGACCAGTATGCAAGATAGGCTTGACAGAATATGTTGGTACTGATATGATATAAACATAAAGATTGCAGAATCTAGTTGTGTAATATCTTGACGTATGATTCAATATCTAATTTGTAAATCAAAACGTTTAAACGATTACTACTGGGTTATGGTTTGAAGTTTTTTACTACGCCCATATATATTGATAATTCAGCTGCTATAAGTATCACTAAAAATCTCGTTCAGCATTCTAAAACGAAACACATCGAAATCCGATACCATTTTATCTTTGATTTCTATGAAAAGAAATAATCAAGAAATGATAAAATTCACATGGATTTTCATAAATCTGACCTTTAAACCAAGCGTGTAATAAAACATGTTTTAAATACTTGCTTGGTATAAATGGATTAAAAACTTTGACTGAAGTTCAATCGCTTTGTTAAATCAATTTTCCTTTGTACAGTTTTTTGTTTATTTTTAAGTTTTTTTAATTTTGTATGTTTTAGGGGGGGGGGGGGGAGAAATATAACGCCCGTAAATTTCGTTAATCGGCTCGATCGTTTATAAATGTTGGTCAAAAAGCCGGGGTTTCATCTTTCTAATTTAGAGCATTGTAATACGTTTTAAAAGTCCGTTTGTCCATCCTTTTTTCCTAAAACATCCCCTCTTACGACTTAAAGTATTATACTAGTATGTAGAACCCGATATTTTCGTTTATCGGCATGCACGTTGTAGAGTTTGTATATTTATCGGGTTTGAACTGGCTTACTTCGGGGACCTCCTTGTCATACCCATAAGTTGAATTACTTAAGTTTCATTCAAGTGTCACAACTTTCAACTTGGAAGGGCCAGAACGTAACATTTTATAATATAATAAAAAACCAAAACCCTAGCCCTCCTGGAACCTGCGATCGGCAGCAGCAACTCACCCAAACCATCCGATTTTTCCCTTTGCAGCTGTGATTAGGCCGTAAAAATCCAATTCAAGGTTAGTCCCATGTTCTCTCTTGCCTTTTACACCTTAAACCATCCTTATACATCGCGTATTGGTCGTTAAGTTTGATTTTTGAAGATAACAGTTTGCGGACAGATTCGTATACGTTTATTTTAGGGTCTATAACTCGATGAAACTTTACTAATTTTGATTGATTCTTGACTCCATGATATTCTACTTTGAGTCTAGTTTCCAGAAAGGTATAATACGTAATTTTTGGACGAGATTTGAATACTTTTTATGATTTTATAAAATCGAGTGTCAAACCTGATGCGGGACGACGGATTCTGGTCCGTCTTCCCGACATCATAACCTTTTTTCGACAAGTCTAAATTGGTTGGTTCCACTTCTGGAAGTTAATATTTTGAGTTAGGAACCAAACCCAATTGGAATCGTTTAATTTTGCTGGGTAATGAATTTTATAAAAATAAAACCATTTTGTTGCGCAGCTGAAATAGCTGCACATATCTTTCTGTGTTGGAAGAATTTTTATGACTTTTGTGTCCACTAGAAAAATATAATAAAAATATTTTTATAAACTTAAGATATTTATGCAACACTGGTAAAAATTTAATAATTTAATTCCTTGGTTTTCCTAAGTAATAAAATACATCTTTGCATGCTAAAATCTGCATGTTATATTTGTATTGATCGATAAGTTCGTTTTAGGCTTAACCGGTGGCTGCCCTTTCTCGCATCTTTCGGGGCTGTTATAATTGAAGTTCGTGCTCCATCAACTTCCTAGATATGTCACTTACAAAATACTAAAATTTCTTGGCCAATGGAGGTGTTTAGGTCGGTCAATCGATTTTAGTTCGAAAACTAGGGTTTATCGGGTGTAGAATTGTAAATTGTTGAGTTTGATGCGTTAATCGGTTGGATGACCAACCGAATCAGTTTGCATGGCCCTAGGGGAGTCTAGGGGCTGTGGGAAAATTATATTTTTGATACTCGGGGCTGTTTTGGTTAGTGATTGGTCAATCGAGTCGGCGATGTGCGAATTTTCGTTTAAATGTTAAATTGAAAGTTGTTAAAAGGAACCGTCAACCCTATCAACTCGGGTGACATAATTATGATGTAAGAAAAGGTTAAGATGGGAATTTAGTCCATTTGGGGCTGATTCGTTTGACAATTGGTTTTAAGATTTATTACGCGCGTATTCGACTCGATTTGATTACCGGCGGGTGAGTTGTGCATCATGGTTAGCCCCGGCCATAATCGTAGGATGGATTTGGTTAGTTGAAGGGTTTTAGGGCTGAGGTAAAGTAATTGGGTTTGGGTTGGCCCCGGCCCAAGTTGTTGGGCCTGGGGCCAAGTGTTGGGCCTTGGGCCAAGTTGTTGGCCTTGGGCAAAGTGGTTGGGCCTTGGGCCAAGTTTTTGGGCCTTGGGCCAAAGTGTTGGGCTTGGGCGGCCCATTAGGCAAGTGTGTCCTTGCGGTTTAGTTTAGTAACGCGTTGTGTATAATTTACAGGCCCATGCTTGTGATTATGCACTTAGGGATTTCCTAGCTCATTGCAGGTGTTCGGTTGATTCAGGTGAGTTCATGATGCCCTTTTTACTCTTTTACGTTTTGGGCTAGCATACACACCGAAATACAATTTTAAACGATTTTACTCGTTACAGTGATTTGAATAGTTTTACATGGTCTCACTCGTGATGGTGCATTTTGAAAGCTATATTTGAATTATTTTATATGCCTTAGGATATTTTAGACTCGTTCATGGGCTTGTATCCTTTAAGGTTACATACATTATTAATGGTCTAGACTCGAGGATGCTAGTAGACTTGGTAGTGATTGAATATGAGTAGACCTATTACTTAGTTCCCGTATGGGATGGTATATATATATGTAGGTATATATATGTATGTATATATGGAGGTATGTATGTATGTATGAGTATGTGTTACCTTATAGCCTATGATTGTGTAATGATATTTAGTTCCACGTGACTAAGAATGATGTATGTAGGCTTATTGATGTGTGTGTGCATGGTGATTCACGGCCGGGTCAAATATATTACTCGGGTTGTAACCGTGGTGGAGAGGCCCGTGTGACGTGATCATCATTTTGGCGGGTCAAATATATTACATGGGTTTTAAAATCCCGTGGTGAAGAGGCCCGTTGATGTTGAGCCGTGATCGGGTCAAATATATTACTTGGGGAAGACCCGGGGTGAGGAGGCCCGTATTACGTGCTTGGATGTATGAGCCGGGATCGGGTCAAATATATTACTCGGGTTGCACCCGTGGTGAAGAGGCCCGTACCCCGTGCTTGGATGTATGAGCCGAGATCGGGTCAAATATATTACTCGGGTTGTACCCGTGGTGGAGAGGCCCGTATCTCGTGCTCGGATGTATAAGCTGTGACCGAGTCAAATATATTACTCAGGTTTGACTCGTGGTGGAGAGGCTCATGTCACATGCTTAGGTCTTACCGCGTCCGGGTCAAATATATTACTCGAGTCTTGACTCGTGGTGGAGAGGCTCGTGTACGTGTGTTCGACGATGATTGTATTACTTGGTGAATTATATATAATTTATTTTATTTATACCTTCTCTATTGTTTATAACTATAGCTTTGAAATAAAGTATGAATTATTGTTTATGAAAACTTGAACTCACTCAGCTCAAGCTAACTTTGTGTGTATGTTAGATTGACTTTCAGGTTGAGGATTAGAGATTTCCGCTTGGACGTGCTAGAGACTACTCGGACAGTTGAAGGCACATCTAGTCGAAGAATTAATAACGTAAACTGTTTCTTTTAAATTATTACCATAAGTATTTAAATTTTGATTTTGGTCACTTTCCCGGGTTTTGGGAATTTTGATGTTATCTATTCCGCTGATTACTACTCTGAAACGATTTTAATGAGATGAAGATTTTAAATAAAACGAATATTTTTTTACAATTGATTTTGGACACCTGTACCCGTGTTTTGGGATTTTTAATACTTAAACTTTTCCGTTGTTATTTACTATAAACTTGTTTTAAATAAAAAGAATCATTTGGTTTTAAATTTTAGTGAATTTGTGGATGTGATTACCAACTGTAGGATTCCCGGGATTCGGGGTCTTACAAGAAATTGGAAAAATACGAAAATATTGTGTTTTCAGTATGTACAGATAAAATTCACAATCTAAAAACATTCAAATATTAAAAATTCAAAAACATTGAAAAAATGCTTATCAAAATGACTTTATGAAGCATAAAGGAATAATGATAGTACATTGACCTGACGAATCTAGAACATGAATTAATTAGATTGAAAAAAATTTTCGTAAGACCGGTATGCAAGATATGCTTGACAGACTATATAGGAACTGATAAGATATAAACATAAAGATTGCAGAATCTAGTTGTGTAACATCTTGACGCACGATTCAATATCTTATTTGTAAATCAAAACGTTTAAGCGATCACTACAGAATTATGGTTTGAAGTTTATTACTACACCCATATATATTGATAATTCAGCTTCTATAAGTATCACCAAAAATCCCGTTCAGCATTAAAATGAAACACATCAAAATTAGAAACCATTTTATCTTTGATTACTATGAAAAGAACTTAACAAGTATTGATAAAATTCACATGGGTTTTCAGAAAGCAGACCTTTATACCAAGCGTTTGGTAAAACATGTTTGGAATACTGGCTTGGTATAAATGGATTAAAAAATTTGACTGAAGTTCAATCCCTTTGTTAAATCAATTTTATTTTGTACAGTTTTTGGTTTATTTTTAAGTTTTTTTAATTTTGTATGTTTTAGGGGGGAGAAAGTGTAAAAATACGAAAATATTGTGTTTTAGTATGTGCAGATAAAATTCACAATCCAAAAACATTCAAATATTAAAAATTCAAAAACATTGAAAAACTACTCATCAAAATGAGTTTATGTACGATAAAGGAATAATGATAATACTTTGACCTGACGGATCTAGAACACGAATTAATTAGATTGAAAAAAATTATCGTAAGACCAGTATGCAAGATAGGCTTGACAGACTATGTAGGTACTGATAAGATATAAACATAAAGATTGCAGAATCTAGTTGTGTAACATCTTGACGTACGATTCAATATCTAATTTGTAAATCAAAACGTTTAAACGATTACTACTGGATTATGGTTTAAAGTTTCTTACTACACCCATATATATTGATAATTCAGCTGCTATAAGTATCACCAAAAATCCCGTTCAGCATTCTAAAACGAAACACATTGAATTCTGATTCCATTTTATCTTTGATTTCTATGAAAAGAAATAACTAAGTAATGATAAAATTCACATGAATTTTCATAAAGCAGACCTTTAAACCAAGCATTTGATAAAACATGTTTTAAATACTTGCTTGGTATAAATGGATTAAAAACTTTGACTGAAGCTCAATCGCTTTGTTAAATCAATTTTCCTTTGCACAGTTTTTTGTTTATTTTTAAGTTTTTTTAATTTTGTATGTTTTATGAGGGAGAAATTGGAGAAATACGAAAATATTGTGTTTTAGTATGTATAGATAAAATTCACAATCCAAAAACATTCAAATATTAAAAATTCAAAAATATTGAAAAACAGCACATCAAAATGAGTTTATGTAGCATAAAGGAATAATGATAGTACTTTGACCTGACGGATCTAGAACATGAATTAATTAAATTGAAAAAAATTATCGTAAGACAAGTACGCAAGATAGGCTTGACAGACTATGTAGGTACTGATAAGATATAAACATAATGATTGCAGAATCTATTTGTGTAACATCTTGACGCACGATTCAATATCTAATTTGTAAATTAGATATTTGTGTACTACAGGATTATGGTTTGAAGTTTCTTACTACGCCCATTATATTGATAATTCAGATGCTATAAGTATTACCAAAAATCCCACTCAGCATTCTAAAAGAAACATATCGAAATCCAATACAATATTATCTTTCATTTCTAAGATAAGAAATTAACCAGTATTGATAAAATTCACATGGATTTTCATAAAGCAGACCTTATACCAAGCGTTTGATAAAACATGTTTTGAATACTTGGTATAAAATGATTAAAAACTTTGACTGAAGTTCAATCGCTTTGTTAAGTCAATTTTATTTTGTACAATTATTTATTTATTTTCAGTTTTTTTAATTTTATATGTTTTAAGGGGGTAGAAATTGGAAAAATATAAAAATATTGTGTTTTCTTCAGTATGTACAGATAAAATTCAAAATCCAAAAACATTCAAATATTAAAAATTCAAAAACATTGAAAAACTGCTCATCAAAATGAGTTGATGAATCATAACGGAATAATGATAGTACGTTAACCTGAGGAATCTAAAATATGAATTAATTAGATTGAAAAAAATTATCGCAAGACCGGTATGCAAGATAGGCTTGACAGACTATGTAGGTACTGATAAGATACAAAAATAAAGATTGCAGAATCTAGTTGTATAACATCTTAACGCACGATTCAATATCTAATTCGTAAATCAAAACGTTTAAACGATTACTACTAGATTATGGTTTGACGTTTCTTACTACGCCCATATATTTTGATTATTCAGCTGTTATAAGTATCACCAAAAATCCCATTCAGCATTCTAAAACGAAACACATCGAAATCCGATACCAGTTTATCTTTGATTTCTATGAAAAGAAATAATCAAGTATTTATAAGATTCACATGGATTTTCATAAAGCAGACCTTTATACCAAGCGTTTGATAAAACATGTTTTAAATACTTGCTTGGTATAAATGGATTAAAAACTTTAACTGAAGTTCAATCGCTTTGTTAAATCAATTTTCCTTTGTACAGTTTTTTGTTTATTTTTAAGTTTTTTTAATTTTGTATGTTTTAGGGGGGAAAAATTGAAAAATACGAAAATATTTTGTTTTAGTATGTGCAGATAAAATTCACAATCCAAAAACATTCAAATATTAAAAATTCAAAAACATTGAAAAACTACTCATCAAAATGAGTTTTTGTACGATAAAGGAATAATGATAGTACTTTCACCTGACGGATCTAGAACATGAATTAATTAGATTGAAAAAAATTATCGTAAGACCAGTACGCAAGATAGGCTTGACAGTCTATGTAGGTACAGATAAGATATAAACATAAAGATTGCAGAACCTATTTGTGTAAAATTTGAACGTCCGATTCAATATCTAATTTGTAAATCAAAACGTTTAAAAGATAACTACTTGATTATGGTTTGAAGTTTCTTACTACGCCCATATATATTGATAATTCAGCTTCTATAAGTGTCACCAAAAATCCCGTTCAGCATTCTAAAACGAAACACATCGAAATCCGATACCATTTATCTTTGATTTCTGTGAATAGAATTAATCAAGTATTGCTAAAATTCACATGGATTTTCATAATGCAGACCTTTAAACCAAGCGCTTGATAAAACATGTTTTAAATACTTACTTGGTATAAATGGATTGAAAACTTTGACTGAAGCTCAATCGCTTTGTTAAATCAATTTTCCTTTGTACAGCTTTTTGTTTATTTTTAAGTTTTTTTAATTTTATATGTTTTAGGGAGGAGAAATTGAAAAAATACGAAAATATTGTGTTTTAGTATGTATAGATAAAATTCGCAATCCAAAAACATTCAAATATTAAAAATTAAAAAACATTGAAAAACTGCTCATAAAAATGAGTTTATGTAGCATAAAGGAATAATGATAGTACATTGACCAGACGGATCGAGAACATTAATTAATTAGATTGAAAAAAATTATCGTAAGACCAGTATGCAAGATAGGCTTGACAAACTATGTAGTTATTAATAAGATATAAACATAAAGATTGCAGAATCTAATTGTATATCATCTTGACGCACGATTCAATATCTAATTTGTAAATCAAAACGTTTAAGCGAGTACTACAGGATTATGGTTTGAAGGCTTCTTACTACGCCCATTTATATTAATAATTCAGATGCTATAAGTGTCACCAAAAATTCCGTTCAGCATTTTAAAACGAAACACATCGAAATCCGATACCATTTTATCTTTGATTTCTATTAAAAGAAATTAACAAGTATTAATAAAATTCACATGGATTTTCAGAAAGTAGACCTTTATACCAAGTGTTTGATAAAACATGTTTTGAATGCTTGCTTTATATAAATGGATTAAAAACTTTGACTGAAGTTCAATCGGTTTGTTAAATCAATTTTATTTTGTACAGTTTTTTGTTTATTTTAAAGCTTTTTTATTTTTGTATGTTTTATGGGGTAGAAATTGGAAAAATATGAAAATATTGTGTTTTCAGTATGTACAGATAAAATTCACAATCCAAAAAGATTCAAATATTAAAAATTCAAAAACATTGAAAAAGTGCTATTCAAAATGAGTTTATGTAGCATAAAGGAATAATGATAGTACATTGACCTAACGGATCTAGAACATGAATTAGTTAGATTGAAAAAAATTATCGTAAGACTATTATGCAAGATAGGCTTGACAGACTATGTAGGTACTAATAAGATATAAACATAAAGATTGCAGAATCTAATTGTATAACATCTTGACGCACAATTCAATATCTAATTTGTAAATCAAAACATTTAAGCGATTTTTACAGGAATATGGTTTGAATCTTCTTACTACGCCCATTAATATTAATAATTCAGATGCAATAAGTGTCACAAAAAATCCCGTTCAACATTCTAAAACTAAACACATCGAAATCCGATACCATTTTATCTTTGGTTTCTATGAAAAGAAATAATCAAGTGTTGATAAAATTCACATGGATTTTCAGAAAGCAGACTTTTATTCCAAGCGTTTGATAAAACATGTTTTAAATACTTGCTTGATATAAATGGATTAAAAACTTTGACTGAAGTTCAATCCCTTCGTTAAATCAATTTTCCTTTGTACAGTTTTTTGTTTATTTTTAAGTTTTTTTTAATTTTGTATATTTTAGGGGGGAGAAATTGAAAAAATACGAAAATATTGTGTTTTAGTATATACAGATAAAATTCACAATCCAAAAACAATCAAATATTAAAAATTGAAAAACATTGAAAAACAGCTCTTCAAAATTAGTTTATGTAGCATAAAGGAATAATGATATTACATTGACCAGACGGATCTAGAACATGAATTAATTAGATTGAATAAAATTATCGTAAGACGAGTATGCAAGATAGGCTTGACAGACTATGTAGGTACCAATAAGATATAAACATAAAGATTGCAGAATCTAGTTGTATAACATCTTGACACAAGATTCAATATCTAATTTGTAAATCAAAACGTTTAAGTGATTTCTACAGGATTATGGTTTGAAGCTTCTTACTACGCCCTTATATTAATAATTCAGATGCTATAAGTGTCACCAAAAATCCCGTTCAGCATTCTAAAACGAAACACATTGAATTCCGATACCATTTTATCTTTGATTTCTATGAAAAGAAATTAACAAGTATTAATAAAATTCACATGGATTTTCAGAAAGCAGACCTTTATACCAAGCGTTTGATAAAACATGTTTTCAATGCTTGCTTTGTATAAATGGATTAAAAACTTTGAATGAAGTTCAATCGCTTTGTTAAATCAATTTTATTTTGTACAGTTTTTTGTTTATTTTAAAGCTTTTTTATTTTTGTACGATTTAAGGGGTAGAAATTGGAAAAATATGAAAATATTGTGTTTTCAGTATGTACTGATAAAATTCACAATCCAAAAAGATTCAAATATTAAAAATTCAAAAACATTGAAAAACTGCTCTTCAAAATGAGTTTATGTAGCATAAAGGAATAATGATAGTACATTGACCTGACGGATCTAGAACATGAATTAATTAGATTGAAAAAAATTATCATAAGACCAGTATGCAAGATAGGCTTGACCGACTATGTAGGTACTGATAAGATATAAACATAAAGATTGCAGAATCTAGTTGTTTAAACATCTTGATGTAACGCCAGTAAATTTCGTTAATCGGCTCGATCGTTTATAAATGTTGGTCAAAAAGCCGGGGTTTCATCTTTTTAATCTAGAGCCTTGTAATACGTTTTAAGAGTCCGTTTGTCCATCTTTTTTTCCCAAAACATCCCCTCTTACAACTTAAAGTATTATACTAGTATATAGCACCCGACATTTTCGTTTATCAGCATGCACGTTGTAGAGTTTGTATATTTATCGGGTTCGAACCGGCTTACTTCGGGGACCTCCTTGTCATAATCATAAGTTCATAAGTGGGATTACTTACGTTTTATTCAAGTGTCGCAATTTTCAACTTGGAAGGGCCAGAACGTAACATTTTATATTATAATCAAAACCTTAAACACTAGCTCCCATGTCCTGCGATCGGCAGCGGCAGCACCCCCATTTCCACCTCGTTTTGCGTGCAATCAGCCACCGTCCGGCCGTCCAAACTTCAATTCCAGGTCGGTATTATACGTATACAACTTTTTTTTCACCTTAATTCATCCTTATGGCGCGCTTATTGGTCGTTAAGATTGAGTTTTGATGATAACAGCTTGCTGATAGATTCGTATACGTTTATTGTAGGGTCTGTATCGCGATGTTAATCCATAGTTTTTGATAGATTCTTGATTCCATGATGTTCTACTTTGAGTCTAGTTTCCAGAAAGGAATAATACGTAATTTTTGGACGAGATTTGAATAGTTTTTATGAATTTATAAAATCGGGTGTCAAAGTTGATGCGGGATGACGGATTTTGGTCTGTCTTCCCGACGTCATAACCTTTTTTATGATTTTTGTGTCCAATAAGAAAATATAACAAAAATATTTTTATAAACCTAAGACATTTATTAAAGTCTGGTAAAAATTTAATAATTTAATTCAAAGGTTATCCTATGTAATTAAATGCATCTTCGCATACTAAAATCTGCACGTTTTAATCGTTATTAATCAACAAGTTCGTTTTAGGCTTAACCGGTGGTTTTGGTTAGTTGAAAGGTTTTAGGGGCCTCGGGCCAAGTGGTTGGGCCTTGGGCCAAGTGTTGGGCCTTGGGCCAAGTTGTTGGGCCTTGGGCCAAAGTATTGGGCCTTGGGCCCAGTTGTTGGGTCTTGGGCCGGAGTGTTGGGCCTGAACGGCCCATTAGGCTAGAGTGTTGTTACATTCTAGTTTAGTAATGCGTTGTGTATAATTTACAAGCCCTTGCTTGTGATTGTGCACTTAGGGATTTCCTAGCTCATTGCAGGTGTTCGGTTGATTCAGGTGAGTTCATGATGCCCTTTTTACTCTTTTACGTTTTGGGCTAGCATACACACCGAAGTACAATTTTAAACGATTTTACTCGTTACAACTATTTGGATGGTATTACATGGCCTTATTCATATTTGTGCATTTATGAAACTATTTGTGAACTATATTTTATGCCTTAGGATATTATAGACTCGTTTATGGTCTTATATTCCTTAAGGTTATATACCTGAATGTGGTCTAGACTCGATGATGTTAATAGGCTTGGTAGTAATGGAATGCGAGTAGAGCTATTTACTTAGTTCATGTATTGGACGGATTAATATATATTACCTTATGGCCTATAGGCTTACTTGTGATTTGGAATGTCTTGGGATATATATATATATATATATATATATATATATATATATATGTATGTATGAATGTATGGAGGTATGTATTTATGAGTATATGTTACCTTATAGCCTACAGTTGTGTGATGATATTTAGTTCCTCGAGACTAAGAATGATGTGAGTAGGCTTATTGATGTGTGTATGCATGGTAATCACGGCCGGGTCAAATTTATTATTTGGGTTTTAAAATTACTGGCGGTCTAGGCTCGAGGTTGCTATTAGGCCTAGTATTAAACGATTTTTCCTGATGAAACGTTTAAACTATTTTATATAGGCTTGCTAGTATATAGTTGGCCTTGGAATATTATAGTACATATATATATATAAATTATTGTTTGGCCTATATTTAGCGATGTTTCGCAAACAATAAATATAGGCCAAACAATAAATATAGGCTTGCTAGTATATTATTGGCCTTGGAATATTATAGTATGTATATATATATATATAAATTATTGTTTCGCAATCCAAAAACATTCAAATATTAAAAATTCAAAAACATTGAAAAACTGCTCATCAAATTGAGTTTATGTAGCATAAAGGAATAATGATAGTACATTGACCTGACGGATCTAGAACATGAATTAATTAGATTGAAAAAAATTATCGTAAGACCAGTATGCAAGATAGGCTTGACAGACTATGTAGGTACTGATAAGATATAAACATAAAGATTGTAGAATCTAGTTGTATAACATCTTGACGCACGATTCAATCTCTAATTTGAAAATCAAAGCGTTAAAACGATTACTACTGGATTATAGTTTGAAGTTTTCATACTACGCCCATATATATTGATAATTCAGCAGCTATAAGTGTCACCAAAAATCCCGTTCAGCATTCTAAAACGAAACACATCGAAATCCTATACCATTTTATCTTTGATTTCTATGTAAAGAAATAATCAAGTATTGATAAAATTCACATGGATTTTCATAAAGCAGACCTTTAAACCAAGCGTTTGAAATAACATGTTTTAAATACTTGCTTGGTATAAATGGATTAAAAACTTTGTCTGAATTTCAATCGCTTTGTTAAATCAATTTTCCTTTGTACAATATTTTGTTTATTTTTAAGGTTTTTTAATTTTGTATGTTTTAGGGGGGAGAAATTTGAAAAATACGTAAATATTGTGTTTTAGTATGTATAGATAAAATTCACGATACAAAAACATTCAAATATTAAAAATTCAAAAACATTGAAAAACTGCTCATCAAAATGAGTTTATGTAGCATAAAGGAATAATGATAGTACATTGACCTGACGGATCTAGAACATGAATTAATTAGATTGAAAAAATTATCGTAAGACCAGTATGCAAGATAGGCTTGACAGACTATGTAGGTACTAATAAGATATAAACATAAAGATTGTAGAATTTAATTGTAAAACATCTTAACGCACGATTCAATATCTAATTTGTAAATCAAAACGTTTAAGCGATTACTAAAGGATTATGGTTTGAAGCTTCTTACTATGTCCATTTATATTAATAATTCAGATACTATAAGTGTCACAAAAAATCCCGTTCATCATTCTAAAACGAAACACATCGAAATCCGATACCATTTTATCTTTGATTTCTATGAAAAGAAATTAACAATTATCAATAAAATTCACATGGATTTTCAGAAAGCAGACCTTTATACCAAGCGTTTGATAAAACATGTTTTGAATGCTTGCTTTGTATAAACGGATTAAAAACTTTGACTGAAGTTCAATTGCTTTGATAAATCAATTTTATTTTTTACAGTTTTTTGTTTATTTTAAAGCTTTTTTATTTTTGTACGTTTTAGGGGGTAGAAATTGGAAAAATATGAAAATATTGTGTTTTCAGTATGTACAGATAAAATTCACAATCCAAAAACATTCAAATATAAAAAATTTAAAAACATTGAAAAACTGCTCTTCAAAATGAGTTTATGTAGCATAAAAGAATAACGATAGTACATTGACCTGACGGATCTAGAACATGAATTAATTAGATTGAAAAATATTATCGTAAGAACAGTATGCAAGAAAGGCTTGACAGACTACGTTGGTACTGATAAGATATAAACATAAAGATTGTAGAATCTAGCTGTATAACATCTTGAAGCACGATTCAATATCTAATTTGTAAACCAAAAGGTTTAAGCGATTACTACAGGATTATGGTTTGAAGCTTCGTACTACACCCATTTGTATTAATTATTCAGATGCTATAAGTGTCACCAAAAATCCCGTTCATCATTCTAAAACGAAACACATCGAAATCCGATCCCATTTTATCTTTGATTTCTATGAAAAGAAATTAACAAGTATTAATAAAATTCACATGGATTTTCATTAAGCAGACCTTTATACCAAGCATTTGATAAAACATGTTTTGAATGCTTGCTTTGTATAAATGTATTAAAAACTTTGACTGAAGTTCAATCGCTTTGTTAAATCAATTTTATTTTGTACAGTTTTCTGTTTATTTTAAAGCTTTTTTATTTTTGTAGGTTTTAGGGGGTAGAAATTGGAAAAATATGAAAATATTGTGTTTTCTTCAGTATGTACAGATAAAATTCAATATCCAAAAATATTCAAATATTAAAAATTCAAAAACATTGAAAAACTGCTCTTTAAAATGAGTTTATGTAGCATAAAAGAATAACGAAAGTACATTGACCTGACGGATGTAGAACATGAATTAATTAGATTGAAAAAAATTATCGTAAGACCAGTGTGCAAGATAGGCTTGACAGACTACGTAGGTACTAATAAGAGATAAACATAAGGATTGCAGAATCTAGTTGTATAGCATCTTGACGCACGATTCAATATCTAATTTTTAAATCAAAACGTTTAAGCGATTACTACAGTGTTATGGTTTGAAGCTTCTTACTACGCCCATTTGTATTAATAATTCATATGCTATAAGTGTCATCAAAAATCCCATTCAGTATTATAAAACGAAACACATCGAAATCCGATACCATTTTATCTTTGATTTCTATGAATAGAAATAAACAAGTATTAATAAAATTCACATGGATTTTCAGAAAGCAGACCTTTATACCAAGCGTTTGATAAAACATGTTTTGAATGCTTGCTTTGTATAAACGGATTAAAAACTTTGACTGAAGTTCAATTGCTTTGATAAATCAATTTTATTTTTTACAGTTTTTTGTTTATTTTAAAGCTTTTTTATTTTTGTACGTTTTAGGGGGTAGAAATTGGAAAAATATGAAAATATTGTGTTTTCAGTATGTACAGATAAAATTCACAATCCAAAAACATTCAAATATAAAAAATTTAAAAACATTGAAAAACTGCTCTTCAAAATGAGTTTATGTAGCATAAAAGAATAACGATAGTACATTGACCTGACGGATCTAGAACATGAATTAATTAGATTGAAAAATATTATCGTAAGAACAGTATGCAAGAAAGGCTTGACAGACTACGTTGGTACTGATAAGATATAAACATAAAGATTGTAGAATCTAGCTGTATAACATCTTGAAGCACGATTCAATATCTAATTTGTAAACCAAAAGGTTTAAGCGATTACTACAGGATTATGGTTTGAAGCTTCGTACTACACCCATTTGTATTAATTATTCAGATGCTATAAGTGTCACCAAAAATCCCGTTCATCATTCTAAAACGAAACACATCGAAATCCGATCCCATTTTATCTTTGATTTCTATGAAAAGAAATTAACAAGTATTAATAAAATTCACATGGATTTTCATTAAGCAGACCTTTATACCAAGCATTTGATAAAACATGTTTTGAATGCTTGCTTTGTATAAATGTATTAAAAACTTTGACTGAAGTTCAATCGCTTTGTTAAATCAATTTTATTTTGTACAGTTTTCTGTTTATTTTAAAGCTTTTTTATTTTTGTAGGTTTTAGGGGGTAGAAATTGGAAAAATATGAAAATATTGTGTTTTCTTCAGTATGTACAGATAAAATTCAATATCCAAAAATATTCAAATATTAAAAATTCAAAAACATTGAAAAACTGCTCTTTAAAATGAGTTTATGTAGCATAAAAGAATAACGAAAGTACATTGACCTGACGGATGTAGAACATGAATTAATTAGATTGAAAAAAATTATCGTAAGACCAGTGTGCAAGATAGGCTTGACAGACTACGTAGGTACTAATAAGAGATAAACATAAGGATTGCAGAATCTAGTTGTATAGCATCTTGACGCACGATTCAATATCTAATTTTTAAATCAAAACGTTTAAGCGATTACTACAGTGTTATGGTTTGAAGCTTCTTACTACGCCCATTTGTATTAATAATTCATATGCTATAAGTGTCATCAAAAATCCCATTCAGTATTATAAAACGAAACACATCGAAATCCGATACCATTTTATCTTTGATTTCTATGAATAGAAATAAACAAGTATTAATAAAATTCACATGGATTTTCAGAAAGCAGACCTTTATACCAAGCGTTTGATAAAACATGTTTTGAATGCTTGCTTTGTATAAACGGATTAAAAACTTTGACTGAAGTTCAATTGCTTTGATAAATCAATTTTATTTTTTACAGTTTTTTGTTTTTTTAAAGCTTTTTAATTTTTGTACGTTTTAGGGGGTAGAAATTGGAAAAATATGAAAATATTGTGTTTTCAGTATGTACAGATAAATTTCACAATCCAAAAACATTCAAATGTAAAAAATTTAAAAACATTGAAAAACTGCTCTTCAAAATGAGTTTATGTAGCATAAAAGAATAACGATAGTACATTGACCTGACGGATCTAGAACATGAATTAATTAGATTGAAAAATATTATCGTAAGAACAGTATGCAAGAAAGGCTTGACAGACTACGTTGGTACTGATAAGATATAAACATAAAGATTGTAGAATCTAGCTGTATAACATCTTGAAGCACGATTCAATATCTAATTTGTAAACCAAAAGGTTTAAGCGATTACTACAGGATTATGGTTTGAAGCTTCGTACTACACCCATTTGTATTAATTATTCAGATGCTATAAGTGTCACCAAAAATCCCGTTCATCATTCTAAAACGAAACACATCGAAATCCGATCCCATTTTATCTTTGATTTCTATGAAAAGAAATTAACAAGTATTAATAAAATTCACATGGATTTTCAGAAAGCAGACCTTTATACCAAGCATTTGATAAAACATATTTTGAATGCTTGCTTTGTATAAATGTATTAAAAACTTTGACTGAAGTTCAATCGCTTTGTTAAATCAATTTTATTTTGTACAGTTTTCTGTTTATTTTAAAGCTTTTTTATTTTTGTAGGTTTTAGGGGGTAGAATGTAACATCCTAAATTTTAATTATAAATAAAGAAAGTTATGTTTAGTGATTTCACGTTGTTAATTGTTTAATGTCGAGTAAGGAAGGAGTTGGGCTTAGATTGCGTAAGATGGGTTAAATGAGAATGGGCCTCGGGTCCGTGGGCTTAGAGGGATATAAATATCCCATCCCAAACCCAATCTTTCATTTCCACTTTCTTTCTTCACACTCAAAACACACACATACTAACCGATCAAGATTCGAAGCCGAGACCCGAGATTTTGTTGATAGATCTGAGTTGGTAAGGTAAGAACAAATCCACCAAAGCTTATATTACTGAAAATGGTTAGGATTTGATGGGTTAACCGAACCCGAAACCCAAACTGCCCAAATCGGACCCCTAAAACGTCGATTTTAG
The DNA here is from genome assembly GCF_021521415.1 of Bidens hawaiensis. Lineage (NCBI taxonomy): Eukaryota > Viridiplantae > Streptophyta > Magnoliopsida > Asterales > Asteraceae > Bidens > Bidens hawaiensis. The sequence goes on from NW_027496093.1 coordinate 169,348, forward strand.
GCCGATTTGATGGTTGGGATTTGTAGGCGCCGATCATACGATTCCGTGGGTACCAAAATCGAGTTATTTGGCTAAGAAACGAAGGATTTATGGGCAAACAGATCTGCAGCGCGATAACTTCGCCTGCAAGATTAAGTTCGCCTGATGAACTTCGCCTTCAAGCGTAACTTCGCCTTCAAGCGTAAGTTCGCCTAAGGTTTAACTTCGCCTACGGCCAAGTTCGCCTAAGGTTTAACTTCGCCTGAAGCCAAGTTCGCCTAAGGATAACTTCGCCTACGGCCAAGTTCGCCTAAGGTTTAACTTCGCCTGAAGCCAAGTTCGCCTAAGGTTTAACTTCGCCTGAAGCCAAGTTCGCCTAAGGTTTAACTTCGCCTGAAGCCAAGTTCTCTTAAGGTTTAACTTCGCCTGAAGCCAAGTTCGCCTAAGGTTTAACTTCGCCTGAAGTGAAGTTCGTTTAGAAAATAAATTAAAAACCTAATGGAAAATGTGTTAAGGCAGTTATCGAAAATAAAATTTTTCCAAGCTGACCTGGCAGCTTAACCCCAGCCAGGGGCTCTGCCCCTTGGACCCCGCTAGGGGCTGCCGCCCCTAGAACCCCGCTGCCAGGGGCGCTGCCCCCGGACCCCCGTTCGTTGTGGGTCATATATAGATAGAAATACAAAACGAGTAGTAGTAGTTAATTGATATGTGTAAATATTATACAGTTAGCCGAGCCCAGTTAAAGAAAGGAATTACGATCAACGGCGAGCGTAACAGGATCCAGGTGAGTTTCTAGCCCCATTCCTTGTTATGTTTTCGGGGCTGTGTGCATACTTGATGTGTTGTTAATACATTTATCCTAAGTGATAAGTGTATGCCATATGTGATATATGTAATATGTATGAATGATTGCTTGATGGTTCGTGAATGATCTTCGGATATTGCACGTACTGTCAGGTCGTAACGTTATAAAGCCATATGTGATATATGTGATATGTATGAATGATTGCTTGATGGTTCGTGAACGATCTTCGGATATTGCACGTACTGTCAGGTTGTAACGTTATAAATATGGTAAGTATGATATGTATGTTTATGTGTATGAACGTAATAAAGTTAATAAAAGATGGAAATGACGGTTGTATGGTTGTATGGTTACGAAAAGGGTACCAAGCCCTAATAATACTCGAGGTATGTTGCATGGTTGTATGGTAACGAAGAGGGAACTGAACCCTACTAATATTCGAAAGCAAGGGACCAGACCCTTATAATATCTGTGATGTTAGGGACCAGACCCTTATAATATCTGTGATGTTAGGGACCAGACCCTTATAATATCTGTGATGTTAGGGACCAGACCCTTACAATATCTGTGAGGATAGGGACCAGACCCTTCTTAATATCTGTGATGTTAGGGACCAGACCCTTATAATATCTGTGATGTTAGGGACCAGACCCTTATAATATCTGTGAGGTTATAGGGCGAAAGGCTCTTTAAAACGTATGATTATGAATGTAAAGAAAGTGTGTAAGTAAGAAAGAAAGTATGTAAGTAAGAATGAAGGTATGAGTACTTATGTGTGTATAAAAGAAAGTTATGAGGTTAAGTACGTATGTATGTAATAAGGTATTGTATGGTATTGTATGATTAACTAGAACTCACTCAGCGTAGCTGACTTTTAGTATGCACGCAGGTGAGTAGGATGAGACAGCTGGCTTGAGTGGAGGACACATGGCAGAAGACTAAAGCCTGGCATCTGAAGATCTGATATGTTTTATAAGTTATGTTTTAATTTTGGAAAGACAAAAGGAATGTTTTACGACATGATTATGAATTGATATGTAATGTTTTATGAAAGTTTTATATTCCGCGTAAAGTTTTAATTAACTCTGATATTTAGAACTGTGTTTATGAGTAAATCCAATACGAAAGTAGGGTTACCGGTGACGGGGCTTTACATAGAAATTGGAAAAATATGAAAATATTGTGTTTTCTTCAGTATGTACAGATAAAATTCAATATCCAAAAATATTCAAATATTAAAAATTCAAAAACATTGAAAAACTGCTCTTTAAAATGAGTTTATGTAGCATAAAAGAATAACGAAAGTACATTGACCTGACGGATGTAGAACATGAATTAATTAGATTGAAAAAAATTATCGTAAGACCAGTGTGCAAGATAGGCTTGACAGACTACGTAGGTACTAATAATAGATAAACATAAGGATTGCAGAATCTAGTTGTATAGCATCTTGACGCACGATTCAATATCTAATTTGTAAATCAAAACGTTTAAGAGATTACTACAGGATTATGGTTTGAAGCTCCTTACTACGCCAATTTGTATTAATTATTCAGATGCTATAAGTGTCACCAAAAATCCCGTTCATCATTTTAAAACGAAACACATCGAAATCCGATACCATTTTATCTTTGATTTCTATGAAAAGAAATTAACAAGTATTAATAATATTCACATGGATTTTCAGAAAGCAGACCTTTATACCAAGCGTTTGATAAAACATGTTTTGAATGCTTGCTTTGTATAAATGTATTAAAAACTTTGACTGAAGTTCAATCGCTTTGTTAAATCAATTTTATTTTTTACAGTTTTCTGTTTATTTTAAAGCTTTTTTATTATTGTAGGTTTTATGGGGTAGAAATTGGAAAAATATGAAAATATTGTGTTTTCTTCAGTATGTACAGATAAAATTCAAAATCCAAAAACATTCAAATATTAAAAATTCAAAAACATTGAAAAACTGCTCTTCAAAATGAGTTTATGTAGCATAAAAGAATAACGATAGTAAATTGACCTGACGGATGTAGAACATGAATTAATTAGATTGAAAAAAATTATCGTAAGGCCAGTATGCAAGATAGGCTTGACAGACTACGTAGGTACTAATAAGAGATAAACATAAGGATTGCAGAATCTAGTTGTATAGCATCTTGACGCACGATTCAATATCTAATTTGTAAATCAAAACGTTTAAGCGATTACTATAGGATTATGGTTTCAAGCTCCTTACTACGCCAATTTGTATTAATTATTCAGATGCTATAAGTGTCACCAAAAATCCCGTTCATCATTTTAAAACGAAACACATCGAAATCCGATACCATTTTATCTTTGATTTCTATGAAAAGAAATTAACAAGTATTAATAATATTCACATGGATTTTCAGAAAGCAGACCTTTATACCAAGCGTTTGATAAAACATGTTTTGAATGCTTGCTTTGTATAAATGTATTAAAAACTTTGACTGAAGTTCAATCGCTTTGTTAAATCAATTTTATTTTTTACAGTTTTCTGTTTATTTTAAAGCTTTTTTATTATTGTAGGTTTTATGGGGTAGAAATTGGAAAAATATGAAAATATTGTGTTTTCTTCAGTATGTACAGATAAAATTCAAAATCCAAAAACATTCAAATATTAAAAATTCAAAAACATTGAAAAACTGCTCTTCAAAATGTGTTTATGTAGCATAAAAGAATAACGATAGTACATTGACCTGACGGATGTAGAACATGAATTAATTAGATTGAAAAAAATTATCGTAAGACCAGTATGCAAGATAGGCTTGACAGACTACGTAGGTACTAATAAGAGATAAACATAAGGATTGCAGAATCTAGTTGTATAGCATCTTGACGCACGATTCAATATCTAATTTTTAAATCAAAACGTTTAAGCGATTACTACAGTGTTATGGTTTGAAGCTTCTTACTACGCCCATTTGTATTAATAATTCATATGCTATAAGTGTCATCAAAAATCCCATTCAGTATTATAAAACGAAACACATCGAAATCCGATACCATTTTATCTTTGATTTCTATGAATAGAAATAAACAAGTATTAATAAAATTCACATGGATTTTCAGAAAGCAGACCTTTATACCAAGCGTTTGATAAAACATGTTTTGAATGCTTGCTTTGTATAAACGGATTAAAAACTTTGACTGAAGTTCAATTGCTTTGATAAATCAATTTTATTTTTTACAGTTTTTTGTTTTTTTAAAGCTTTTTAATTTTTGTACGTTTTAGGGGGTAGAAATTGGAAAAATATGAAAATATTGTGTTTTCAGTATGTACAGATAAATTTCACAGTACAAAAACATTCAAATATTAAAAATTCAAAAACATTGAAAAACTATTCTTCAAAATGAGTTTATGTTGCATAAAAGAATAACAACAGTACATTGACCTGACGGATCTAGAACATGAGTTAATTAGATTGAAAAAATTATCGTAAGACCAGTATGCAAGATTGGATTGACAGAATATGCAGGTACCTATAAGATATAAACATAAAGATTGCAGAATCTAGTTGTATAACATCTTGACGCACGATTCAATATCTAATTTTAAAATCAAAACGTTTAAGCGATTACTACAGGATTATGGTTTGAAGCTTCTTACTACGCCCATTTGTATTAATAATTCATATGCTATAAGTGTCATCAAAAATCCCGTTCAGCATTATAAAACGAAACACATCGAAATCCGATACCATTTTATCTTTGATTTCTATGAAAAGAAATTAACAAGTATTAATAAAATTCACATGGATTTTCAGAAAGCAGACCTTTATACCAAGCGTTTGATGAAACATGTTTTGAATGCTTGCTTTGTATAAATGTATTAAAAACTTTGACTGAAATTCAATCGCTTTGTTAAATCAATTTTATTTTGTACAGTTTTCTGTTTATTTTAAAGCTTTTTTATTTTTGTACGTTTTAGGGGGTAGAAATTGGAAAAATATGAAAATATTGTGTTTTCAGTATGTACAGATAAAATTCACAATCCAAAAACATTCAAATATTAAAAATTCAAAAACTTTGAAAAACTGCTCTTTAAAATGAGTTTATGTAGCATAAAAGAATAACGATAGTACATTGACCTGACGGATGTAGAACATGAATTAATTAGATTGAAAAATATTATCGTAAGACCAGTATGCAAGATAGGCTTGACAGACTACGTCGGTACTGATAAGATATAAACATAAAGATTGCAGAATCTAGTTGTTTAACATCTTGACGCACGATTCAATATGTAATTTGTAAATCAAAACGTTTAAGCGATTACTACAGGATTATGGTTTGAAGCTTCTTACTACGCCCATTTGTATTAATTATTCAGATGCTATAAGTGTCACCAAAAATCTCGTTCATCATTTTAGAACGAAACACATCGAAATCCGATACCATTTTATCTTTGATTTCTATGAAAAGAAATTAACAAGTATTAATAAAATTCACATGGATTTTCAGAAAGCAGACCTTTATACCAAGCGTTTGATAAAACATGTTTTGAATGCTTGCTTTGTATAAATGTATTAAAAACTTTGACTGAAGTTCAATCGCTTTGTTAAATCAATTTTATTTTTTACAGTTTTCTGTTTATTTTAAAGCTTTTTTATTTTCGTAGGTTTTAAGGGGTAGAAATTGGAAAAATATGAAAATATTGTGTTTTCTTCAGTATGTACAGATAAAATTCAAAATCCAAAAACATTCAAATATTAAAAATTCAAAAACATTGAAAAACTGCTCTTCAAAATGAGTTTATGTAGCATAAAAGAATAACGATAGTACATTGACCTGACGGATGTAGAACATGAATTAATTAGATTGAAAAAAATTATCGTAAGACCAGTATGCAAGATAGGCTTGACAGACTACGTAGGTACTAATAAGAGATAAACATAAGGATTGCAGAATCTAGCTGTATAGCATCTTGACGCACGATTCAATATCTAATTTTTAAATCAAAACGTTTAAGCGATTACTACAGGGTTATGTTTTGAAGCTTCTTACTACGCCCATTTGTATTAATAATTCATATGCTATAAGTGTCATCAAAAATCCCATTCAGTATTATAAAACGAAACACATCGAAATCCGAAACCATTTTATCTTTGATTTCTATGAATAGAAATTAACAAGTATTAATAAAATTCACATGGATTTTCAGAAACAGACCTTTATACCAAGCGTTTGATAAAACATGTTTTGAATGCTTGCTTTGTATAAACGGATTAAAAACTTTGACTGAAGTTCAATTGCTTTGATAAATCAATTTTATTTTTTACAGTTTTTTGTTTATTTTAAAGCTTTTTAATTTTTGTACGTTTTAGGGGGTAGAAATTGGAAAAATATGAAAATATTGTGTTTTCAGTATGTACAGATAAATTTCACAGTACAAAAACATTCAAATATTAAAAATTCAAAAACATTGAAAAACTGTTCTTCAAAATGAGTTTATGTAGCATAAAAGAATAACAACAGTAAATTGACCTGACGGATCTAGAACATGAATTAATTAGATTGAAAAAATTATCGTAAGACCAGTATGCAAGATTGGATTGACAGAATATGCAGGTACCTATAAGATATAAACATAAAGATTGCAGAATCTAGTTGTATAACATCTTGACGCACGATTCAATATCTAATTTTTAAATCAAAACGTTTAAGCGATTACTACAGGATTATGGTTTGAAGCTTCTTACTACGCCCATTTGTATTAATAATTCATATGCTATAAGTGTCATCAAAAATCCCGTTCAGCATTATAAAACGAAACACATCGAAATCCGATACCATTTTATCTTTGATTTCTATGAAAAGAAATTTACAAGTATTAATAAAATTCACATGGATTTTCAGAAAGCAGACCTTTATACCAAGCGTTTGATGAAACATGTTTTGAATGCTTGCTTTGTATAAATGTATTAAAAACTTTGACTGAAGTTCAATCGCTTTGTTAAATCAATTTTATTTGGTACAGTTTTCTGTTTATTTTAAAGCTTTTTAATTTTTTTACGTTTTAGGGGGTAGAAATTTTAAAAATATGAAAATATTGTGTTTTCAGTATGTACAGATAAAATTCAAAATCCAAAAACATTCAAATATTAAAAATTCAAAAACATTGAAAAACTGCTCTTCAAAATCAGTTTATGTAGCATAAAAGAATAACAACAGTACATTGACCTGACAGATCTAGAACATGAATTAATTAGATTGAAAAAAATTATCGTAAGACCAGTATGTAAGATAGGATTGACAGACTATGCAGGTACCTTTAAGATATAAACATAAAGATTGCAGAATCTAGTTGTATAACATCATGACGCACGATTCAATATCTAATTTTTAAATCAAAACGTTTAAGCGATTACTACAGGATTATGGTTTGAAGCTTCTTACTACGCCCATTTGTATTAATAATTCATATGCTATAAGTGTCATCAAAAATCCCATTCAGCATTATAAAACGAAACACATCGAAATCCGATACCATTTTATCTTTGATTTCTATGAAAAGAAATTAACAAGTATTAATAAAATTTACATGGATTTTCACAAAGCAGACCTTTATACCAAGCGTTTGATAAAACATGTTTTGAATGCTTGCTTTGTATAAACGGATTAAAAACTTTGACTAAAGTTCAATTGCTTTGATAAATCAATTTTATTTTTTTACAGTTTTTTGTTTATTTTAAAGCTTTTTTATTTTTGTACGTTTTAGGGGGTAGAAATTGGAAAAATATGAAAATATTGTGTTTTCAGTATGTACAGATAAATTTCACTGTAGTTTCCCTGGACGGATCACACGAGATATCCCGGTCTACTCAGGTGCGGAATCCCTGCGTAGATCGTTACGAGCGTAGAAAGCAAATCAAACAAACACACACGAATAAACCGAAACACGTTATATATTAATAACTGAACTCACGTGATATGAATTACTGATACAGACTCTCGGTTAACTCAAACGACTAACTTCACGATACACTATCAACCCTAAACAGCCCGTAACCTAGGACTTTATATACACGACAACTTCGCCTGATATGTTCAGGCGAAGTTGTCCATAACTTCGCTTGTTCAACAAGTTCGCCTAGGCGAACTTGTTAACAACTTCGCTTAAACAAAAACATAAATAATATTACAGACTCGATTACAGACACTAGACTATGAACTACTGACATTTATGCACCAACAGACTCCCCCTTGGCAGTAGCTTCATATCTTGATCTTTAAGCTCTTGTCTTGTAATCCTGTATCTTCACGCATGCACTCCTTCTCTAACACATACCGTGACTACTCGCTGATATTTCCTTGCTTCATCTTTCCAAGCAGGAATATAGAATATCTTCTTTTCATTCAACACTTGCAGATCAGCTTTCGATAAGTTAACAAGATGCATCGGATCATACACCCTCAGCACTTCTTGTTCGTCTTCGTCTTCCATCACGGCTTCAGCAGTCTGGCAATCAACATACCACCATTTAAGATTCTTCAACACATCTTGAGGCATAATCTTCATTGGAACCTCCTTAATGCATCGAATCGGTTTGTACTTCATTACCATCCATGGCTTGCCATCTGCTGTCATTCCCCTTTCTTTATCTTCCACTAGCTTTCCCTTCTGTGGCTTTAATAACTTAAACTTCTTCTCTTTTATGCTTTCTTTCCACACGATCTTCCCAATAACCCTTGCCATGTTGTCGTCGCTTCTATTGATCAGCCCCAATCTAGCCAAATCCTTCACCTCACATTCCGGCAATGTATTGAGAGATCTCAACGTTCTTTTAAAATACTGAATCCCATCAAAACGTTTCACCACAAACAACTTTATCTGTTCATCATATATCCAACAAATAATTCCTTTCTTCGACTCAGCATTGCCTTTGATATTATAACTCTTCTTGAACATGGTTGGAACAGCAGGCTTCTTAGTTTTAATAAACCAATGAGCACAGCCTTCCTTCCACCTAGGCTGCTCCTCCCACTCAGTCTCATCTATTACTGTCTCAGTACCCATATCGGCTTTCTCAACATCTGGGATCTCATGTTCAACATTTTCTTCAATTATTTCACCTTCTTCAATCTCATCTTCAATCACAATCTGTGCTCCAATCTTCTCAATCTCCTCAATAGGTAGCACATCATCATCAAACATCACATCATCCTCTAGCATATCATCATCCAATTCTTTCAACGCATCGATCACATCATCATCGTCATCAACCATCACCACCTCATCACTACCAACTGCACCTGCAGACTCCCCCTGAGCTGTGGAAGTCCCAAGAGCTTGAGTAGTTCTTGGCAACTCACCACCTGCACCTTTCGGTGCATTGGGATCATCGTCTCTGTCATTTCTCTTATTCGTCCTTAACTCGTCGCCTCTACAGCCTGTCTCCCCCTGAGATGCCAAGAACTCCTTCATAGCATCTATAATTCGCCCATGTTCAACCAGGAGGGACGACTGTAGTTGATTCTCTGCTACAAGGCGCTGAATAGCCTGGGTCTGGATAAAGTTTATCCTTGATTGCTCTGCCACGACCCGTTCAAGTGCAGCTATTCTCTCCGAGTCTGAGAGGGTTGCATCGAAATCAAACCTCATGTTAGATGTATCTGGAGTATACTCAGCAGGGATCTCGAATGTAACCGGAACATCAGAAGCAGTTGTGGACGTAACCGCAGGTGGTATCGTGACCGACAACCCTGCAGTTGCAATGACGGTAGTCTCTACAAATTGTGCCACCACCTCTGAAGGAGTAAGCGTTGGAGGTGGTAACGACACAATCTCCGGAGTCGTCGTCTGTATTGTGATGGATGGGATGCCGACAGCTGATGTAGCCACCACGGGAACATCCGCAGCGCTTGTAACCTGTACAGAAGTAGGAACAATCGACATACCTGACAGTGCGGATGGAGCAAAACGTACAACCCTTGAAGTCTCTCCGGCTCCCATACCTGCACCTGTCCTCTCCCGTCTTGAACATCTAATCAACTTGTGGATATCTTCTTCCTCTTCTTCTGATTCACTATCATCCACCGTTCTCTTTCTCTTCCCTAACGTCCTCTCTCTAGTCACCAACATCCTCCTAGCCTCATCCATAACGTCATCAAGATCTGAGTCAGCCACCGTCGTAGCTGCTCTAGTAATACGCACTTCCCTAACCTGTGCAGCAGAGACCTGCACCTCTTCTTGTGGATCAAAACGGTCCATGTCGAAGAATCCTTGGCCGCCAAATGCAGCATCAAGGTCTACATACTCCTCAGCCGACACCACAGGCACAGTAGGTACATCTCGAGTTGCTCCTGCCTGTTGTGGTTGAGGGTCTCTGAACTCATCCCCCCGAGCTGGCACATACCCCGGGTTTATTAAGAACCCAAAGAGTGGAGTATGCCTTGGACGACGTTCAGGCTTGCTCCTCGCACTCGAAGTACGGCATTGAGCAAAGATACGTTTGCTCACACTCTCCACGTATCGTATTGGGCGTCGTTGAGGCAAAGTTGGAGCCACATGATTCAAGATCATCTGGATGAATCTTGGATACATTATGAACCGCTCACGAGCCATCGCCCTCCTCTGTCTGTCGATCTCGTAAAAGACCATCTGACTAAAGCTATAACGTTTGTTATAAGTCAGAGCAGTCATTGCTGACTGCATGGTCGCACCCATTCCGTCAGTACCCGCCTTCCTCCCTGACATACACACAATCATGACGTGCATGAGGAAGCGCCACTGATCGAGCAGGAACCCCTTCCGTCTCTGGGTATCGCCTAAGGGACCAGAATATCCCATTCGTAGGAATGCTCCATCGCGAAACGGAGCAACAAACTCCGTAGGGTCATCCCTAGTCTCCTCACCGAACCGTAAAGCCACACGTATCTGTTCAGATGAGAACTGAACCTCCTGATTGTTGACGGTTGCTCGCATAACCGGGGGCTCAACGCGGCAATCGTACTCCACAGTCTGCCAGAAATCCTCGATATTGGGTAAGGATATCGGCAGAGTCGTCGTGATAGCGTGGAATATCCTCGAGCGAAGGAGGAATTTGATTATCTCCCGGTAATCCTCCACACCACTCGCTTCCGGGTCTAAGGTGATGAACTTGTTGTGACCCGGGAAGAATTGCCTCTGGTTATCTCCGTCATCGCCTCCAGCACCTCCAACACCTGCTACTGCAGCCATATCTGCAACAAACGAACCAAGTTAGATACACGTTAAGGTTTAACACAAGTTCGCTTATCACCATGAGCGAAGTTGTGATAACTTCAGTATAGGCGAAGTTATAGTTGAGGCGAAGTTGGGAACAACTTCGCTTCATCTTTAAGTTCGTCTAATAATTTAAAAATTTAAAAGGTTCAGGCGAAGTTAATGATAACTTCGCCTCACCACAACATCGCCTCAGGCGAAGTTTAGACTAAGGCGAAGTTACGGATAACTTCGCCTAAACCTTAAGTTCGCCTGAAACTGAATCGACAACAGTAGGCAGAATCAACATTGAAAAGTTTGGTGTTTCGGCCAATTTTGACGATTTAGGAGACTAAAACACATGGTATTAAGGACATATAGACGATTAGGTTGTTCATGAACACGTAAAAAACAAGGTTTAAAATCCGGTTCAAAAATCCGTCGGTCCGAGGTATCGAAACAGGTCGAAACGACCTTTGGTAAGTATTGATAACACGATGTACCGACACCACGAACCTTGAAATAGAAACGGAATCTGGAAAAAAGAACAAAGATGAAAGCGAAAGACAAGATCGCCTGTTTATCGGATAAGTTCGCTGGATAATCGAGAATAAGTTCGCTGATATTGAAAATAATGAACTGATGACCTTTGAAAATCCTTATATAGGGGCGAAGTTATACAGGCGAAGTTACGGTTAACTTCGCCTAGGCGAAGTTATTCACAAGTTCGCCTGTTTAACAACATCGCCTATATTTACAAAATCAACCCTTATAATTTGAACATTTTGCAATTAACTTTTAAAACTTCCCTTTAAGAATTAAATAACACGATCAAGTCCAAGTAACCAGATACAAAATTATAAAAAACTACCTAAGTACAAGAAACTTTTAAAAATTAAAGTATAAGGGATCAAATTTCAGTCTCGATAGGGACTACTACGTTTTAGAAAAGATCCGAACAGGAATCATACTAAATACGTGACTGTCACATAGATCCGTGTTTAGCTGTATTATGACATATAGAGACAGGTTGTAAGCAGGTAAATAACTTAAGATGGTTTTCATCGTTTCTGTGATACGAGTTAGGTTCAATTAAGCCTCAAAATCTAAGTGGACAACAACTCAGAGATTATGATGCCTCCTATCTATTCTCAAAGCGTATTTGGCTTTCCCCAAGTCACCCCGAATTGACTTCGACCCTTAGTGTCTGATTAAGTTTGTAATTACTCTTCATCTCGTTCCCGTTCTCTTTCTTACTCCATGATTAAGAAGTCTTGATATGTTAAACTCTAGAATGTTTCAATAACTCATAAGTTTTTTTTTTTTTTTATGATAAACATTTACATAGACTTCAGAGTAGTAACCAACTGCAAGTCCCGAATCTGGATCACTGCAGTTTCTTGAAACGCTATCTTCACGGGAATCAGAACACTATGACTGGGTAATCGCTTTTCTGCCTATCATTCGGAAAGATATATATGAAGTCATGCAAAACTCGTAAGGAGTTTCCACGTAAAATCAAGTAGTTTTAGTTTGTATCACATTCACTTTTACGCACCATAAAAAGTTACCATGACATACAATGACTGTCCTAAAGCCTTTTAAGCCTAATAACTTCACTAGTTAAGCACACAGAATCAGTATATCTATCATTTTCCAAGGTTGGATCAATTTTCTGTTAAACATAGCTAACGAACTTCTTACGAAGTAGTAGACTTGAAAAATAATTTCATTTCCCTTTAAAAAAAAAATTTGAACATTAATCGCCCCGACAAAAACAAAGTCTTCAGGTAGACGGCTATCCCGAAGATCCAAAGGATCAGCTGGACCGACCACATACTAGTATGTGTCCTTCTAACTAGGTATGATCGACTAATTTTAAGTGAAAAAAAAAGGAAACTCATCATAAACCGCCCCGGTCACTGTCAGTCATCTGGTTAATGGCTATCCTCAAAATCTACAAGTAGAGAATGAGGACCAAAACATATCCGAAGACAAGTCCTTCAAACTGAGGTAACCGACATATTTTAAGCGATAGTGACATTTTTTTTTTTTTTTTTTTTTTTAATATATCATGAAAAGCATGGTTACTCGGGATTGATCATCCCATTCAGCTCGATAAGGTTTTGAAATCTTGTTTTGTCAAACGCTTTAGTATAAAGATTAGCGAAATTATCAAGCGTATCCACCTTTTCAAGCACAACTAGTTTCTTCTCAGCACAATCCCGTATGAAATGATGACGTATGTCAATATGTTTAGTTTTACTATGCTTCACGGGATTGTTAGTTACTGAGATAGCAGCTGTGTTATCAATGCAAATAGGTGTAAGTAAGAAATTCAGACCATAGTCGCGCAATTGTTGTTGAATCCAAAGAACCTGGGAGCAGCAGTTGGATGCTGCCATGTATTCTGCTTCACAGGTTGAAATTGCGACTGAAGTCTGCTTCTTGCATTGCCACGACACCAATCTGCCACCAAGAAACTGACATCCTCCAGTTGTTGACTTCCGACTCTGATTGCACCCTCCATAATCAGAGTCTGTGTAAGCGACTAGCTCCAAGTCTCCTCCTCTCGGGTACCACAACCCCAGCTTCGGTTTGCCCTTGAGATACCGCAAGATCCTCTTCACACCCTTCATGTGAGATTCCTTTGGGTTTGCCTGAAAACGAGCACAAAGACAAACAGCAAACATTATATCAGGCCTAGAAGTAGTTAAGTACATTAAAGAACCTATAATAGCCCGATACTGAGTTGGGTCCACATCTGCATCACCGTCTGACTCAGCACCCAATTTGTGATTGACGCAGATTGGAGTGTCAAATGGAGTGCTGTCCTCCATCTTGAAGCGTTTGAGCACATCACGGACATACTTGGTCTGATGAATGAACATCCCATCCTTCTTCTGATCAACCTGCAATCCTAAAAAGAAAGTTAGTTCACCCATAGCACTCATTTCAAACCTTTTCTTCATGACGTCCTCAAACTCCTGACACATGGAGACTTTAGATGCAGCAAAGATAATGTCATCCACGTAGACTTGCACCAGCAGGAAGTCGCTTCCTTCTCTCTTAACGAACAACGTGCTATCAATCTTCCCTCTTCAAAACCATTTTCAAGCAAGTAATCTGATAAAGTTGAATACCAGGCACGAGGTGCCTGATGTAGTCCATACAATGCCTTGCTCAACTTGTACACGTGATCAGGAAAGTCTGGGTCAGGAAAACCCGGAGGTTGCTCAACATACACTACCTCATCAACTTTCCCATTCAGAAACGCACTCTTCACATCCAACTGAAATACCTTCATCTTCTTATAAGCAGCGAACGCCAAAAACAATCTAATGGCTTCCAACCTTGCGACAGGAGCGAACACTTCATTATAATCAATCCCCTCTTGTTGATTAAAACCTTTAACGACTAGCCTCGCCTTGTTTCTTATGATAATCCCTTTCTCATCTCTCTTGCATTTAAACACCCATTTTGTGCCTATCGCATGCACATTCTTCGGTTTTTCAACCAAATCCCATACCTCCATTTTCTTGAACTGAGCCAACTCTTCTTGCATGGCTTCGACCCACGAGCTGTCCTTGAGAGCCATTTGATAATTCTTCGGTTCAATCTGGCTGATAAAGCAAGTGTACAAGCATTCGTTGATTATCCCTGTCTCCTTGATGCTTGTGTAAACACATGTGTGCTCATTCAAGCTACGTCTTGTTTGTACACCGGAGGACACATCACCAATCACATTCTCCAAAGGGTGATCTTTATGAATTCTCGTGGTCGGAACAGAATCGACATGCAAATTGTCTTCCAAGTTAGAAGAGAGCTCGTCAATGGTTGTTTCATGATGAGAGTGAAATGGATTGAAAAATTCTTCTTCAGTCGAGGTAGCAGGGGTATCGACAGCATTTGATGAGGAAGGTTGACATTTATCGATCAGCTGTCTTTGCAATAGGTTTTCTTCCTCATCAAGGATCATCTTCGTAGCAACTCTCTCTTCTTCTTCAGCAATATCCAAATACGGTATGTTAAAAGACTTAAAAAGTTTAACATAGTCGAAAAACTCCGCAGGTCCGTTGCTTGGTTTTGGCGGTTGGTAACTTGTGATATCGGTGTTACACACCACCTCAACCTTGCTGGTCGATGTATTGAAGACACGTCTGTTGGGAGTCCCAACAACATAACCGACTAAGATTCCTTCATCGGCTACTTCACCAAATTTAGAATTTGTCTTCAAAATCGAATAAGGGGACCCGAATGGTTCAAGACCACTCAAGTTGGGCTTTCTCCCATGCATAAGCTCATAACACGTTTTACCAAGTCTTTTAACAGTTAAGACTCTATTCAGAACATAACAGGCTGTAGCAACAGCTTCAGCCCAAAACACCACAGGAAGCTTCGAATCAGCCAGCATAGTTCTGGCTCCTTCAATTAATGTTCTATTCTTCCTTTCAGCCACTCCATTCTGTTGCGGTGTATACGGAGCACTGTATTGGTGTTCAATCCCTCTCTGAAGACAGAAGATCTCCATCTCAAAATTCTTGAACTCCGTTCCATTGTCACTCCTGATGAACTTAACCCTTTTATCCATAACGTTCTCAACTTTGGTAATCAAATTCTTCACCATCTGAGCCGTTTCGTCTTTTGATTTCAGGAAATACACCCACGAATATCGTGAGTAGTCATCAGTGATCACCAAGCAATAAGAAGTTCCTCCTAGACTTTTTGCATTCACGGGACCGAAGAGATCCATGTGAAGCAACTCCAGAGTACTGGCAATTGAATTGACTTTCTTGGTGAGATGGGATTTCTTGTGCTGCTTTCCCTTCTTGCACGCTATACATTTATCTTCAAAATTGAAATTCTTCAAGGGAACGCCCAGCACAAGTCCATTCCTGACAATGTGGTTCATCTTCCGAAGATGAATGTGCCCCATTCTCCTATGCCACAATTCGGACTCTGATTCACTCGCTTTTGTCATGAGGCATGATTCTGCCGTGGCCATTTCAGTTGATCTCATATCCATAATATATGTATTTCTTTCACGTGGAGCCTTCATCACAATCCACTCCTCTGGTATCTGAAAACCAGGTTTCAACACAATCGCCTCATTCTTTGTAAAATGAACGGTGTACTCTTTATCACAGATTTGCGACACACTCAGCAGATTGTGCTTTAATTCTTCTACAAAGTTAACCTTCTCCAAAGTCATCTTTCCGTTTGACACCGTTCCCATTCCAGTAATCTTGCCACCACTTTCACCGGCAAAGCTAACTCTTCCTCCTTGAACAGGTTTCAAATCGTGTAACAAGTATTTGTTACCCGTCATATGCCGGGAACAGCCGCTATCTACAACCCAAAGATTATTGGCAGCCCTGTTCAACTGTTCCTGCACAATAAAGCAAAAGATTAGAATTTAGGGACCCAAGACCAATTGGTCTTGGATCTATACATCCCAAACTTTGGCTTTCCAAAGTTAGTATCTCGAAAATTCCTGTAAGTCCTATTAGGAAACCTCCTTGAAGATTGATTGTGAGGCCTACCAAACCTTTGTGAATTGAAAGAATTATAACTTGTGGTTTGGTTATTAGTAGTGTAAAACTGAGATTTGTTTCTATGAAAACCTGAATTAGTCACATTTTTGAATTTTAAATGGTTTTCATTTTTAGCAGCATGATAATAACTATTAGGCTTATTCTCAGCTTTAGTAGGCCTTACACCTCTGAATCGCTGCTTCAGAGGGCAATTTGCAACAAGATGTCCTAATTGATTACATCTAAAACAACACCTATGCTCAACTTTTTATCAACCGGTGTTTTAGATGTCGAGGCTATATTACCGCCCGTTCGTCTCACATATGGTGGGACGTACGGGTTTAGTGGAGTACTCTTTTTATTCATTTTATCTTTTTCTCCACTCTTGGTAACACAACCTCCGCTTTTACCTTACCAGACTCGGATGACTTATCCGAATCTGACGAGACTGGACTCTGATCAGAAATTTCAACACTTGAAACAGGCGAACTTGTTTCGCCTCTACTAACATTTGGTTCTTTAACAGTTACCTTAATTGGCACCGTCTGAGCAACCTCAAAATCAACAGATTTCTGAACACTAGGGTTAAAAGTGTAATTGTGATTGTACGGTGGTGGAACCTCATGATAACCGATTCCTCCTCTCTTAGCAGAGGAACCTTGATCACTAACAAGGTGATCAAGAATAGCAGAAGAATTTCTGAACTGCTCCAGTTTTCGATTCAGTTCCACCACTTTCACCTGGTGGTCAGCAATCTGTTTTTCTCTCTCAGCAATTAGTTTGGTCTTTTCTTCCAAAACTTCATAGCTTAAATCAGTCACTTTAATTTTTTTAGCAAGTTTTGTTTTTAGACTTTTAACATCCTTTTCACAAGCTTTTATTTTAATTTTATAATTATTTTCTCTTGATTTAATAAAGTGATGATATTCTTTTAAGGTTTTAAATTCAGCATCCAACCTAACATACTGATCAGTTATGGTTGCTAGTTGCTCAGACAAGTTTTCACATTTTGAACAAGTTGGTTTAGAACATACCTCGGAGAGCTGGTCATTAACGTCTGCCATTAGAGCTTTTTCCTCTCCGGTAACCTTCTCACTTTCTTCAGTTTCTACCTTTGCCAAATTTGCCTGCTCAAAAGTTTCTTTAGAAAGCAGGTTCCAGTTGTATTCACCATCTTCTCTGGACATCATGGCACTATAATCTTTTCTACCCTCACTTTGCTATGGAGACCTACCCTGACTTCGTTCCACACGCTCATTCCTGCATTTTTTGCAAAGTGACCGTTTTGTTGACAATTGTAGCATCTCACCTTTGTCTTGTCAAACCCCGGCTTTCCACCGACAAACTTCCTTCCCGTCTTTCTCATAAACCTCTTTACTCTTCTCACGATCATGGCCATTTGCCATTGTAAATCCATTTCTTCCATATCGTCAGCATCAATCTGATCGTAATCTTCATCCAACATAGCTGGATCAACAATCTTCCCTTGAATGTAGTTCTCATAGGAAGCAATGAAAGAAGCATAGAGACCAAACTGCTCTTCAGCAGACTTGACACTCATAGGCATCTTGGAGTAGTTGTTGCTGGGAGAACTTGGAGAGCAACTACTCTTGCTTACCTGGGGTTGAGAACCACTCGATCCAGCTGCTACATAGCAAACATCCCCATTTGTGTTAACTGACACATGCCCCTCATGTGATGAGTTGGGGCCCGACTCTCCCTTTGTGTAGTAGGCAGCAGATTCAGTCTTCGATCCTGAGCTAGTGTTGACTTTAGCTCCATACATACCTGGATCTTGAACCTGATCCATAGGTGTCTCTTTTCTGACCATGTTAAGCTCAAAGGTTCTGAGCTTGTTGACTGCCGTTTCAAGATCATATGTGGGAAATTCCTTGTCTTCCCTCATCAGTACAGTGTACATCTCCCATTTTGGTGGGAGAGCATCTAGAAGCTTCTCAACTATTTCTTCTTCTCGGTAGGAAATTGAATAGTTGCTCAATTCAGTCATTAGATGGTAATATCGAGTGATAATATCATCTAAGGATTCATTCTTCAAATACTTGAAGACTGAGAACTGGGTTTTGAGCAATTTTATCTTTGAAGCACGGATTCCTACATTCCCTTCAAATCTGTTCTAAAGAGCTTCCCAAAGCTCTCTTGCTGACGTATACTTTCTGAACGTATGAAGGATTTCTTGAGGAAGAGCCATAGTAATAGCAGCATGAGCCTTGCTCTCGGCCTCATACATCTTTTTCTCTTCTTCTTCCATTTTACTATATTTTTTAATTTGATCACGACCTTCATACTCCATAACTGGTGGAACATAACCATCCTGGATGCATACCCACATCTTCGCATCCTGGTATTTGACGTATTGTATGAACCGATCCTTCCATGCAACGAAATCGGTTCCCTTCAGCAATCTTGGGGCCTTGGTAGCTGACCCTGCTTCAACTTCCATCTTCACTAACTCAGAGATGTTGATCGACGACATCTTTCCCGAAGAGTAAGAAACCTGAAAAATAAAGAAATTTTTTTTTTTTTTTATTAAAGTACTGTAGGCGAAGTTACTGATAACTTCGCTTGAAGTAGGCGAAGTTGTATAGAACTTCGCTGAAGAACTTCGCTGACGAACTTCGCTGATTAACTTCGCTGATTCTTAACTTCGCTTGAGGTAAGCGAACTTAAGAGGTAGGCGAAGTTGTAGAGAACTTCGCTTGAGTTAGGCGAACTTGAGAAGGTAGGCGAAGTTGTGGATAACTTCGCTTAACCTTATATCTTCGCCGAAACCCTACGCACAGTGACGGAAACTTCGCCTGATGAACACGAAGTTTCTGCAGATCTGTAAATCGGATTTTAACGAGGTTTTTGACGGTGTAAAGGCTTGAACACGATGGTAGGAGGTAAGAATGATCAAAAACACAGAAAACACGTCCCGCGAATAGTCGAAACGGGACGATTTCTACACCCGCGTGAATATCCCGAACCACACAATCGAGCAAAAGCTCTGATACCAATTGTAAACGTTTAAGCGATTACTACAGGATTATGGTTTGAAGCTTCTTACTACGCCCATTTGTATTAATAATTCAGATGCAATAAGTGTCACCAAAAATCTCGTTCATCATTTTAAAACGAAACACATCGAAATCCGATACCATTTTATCTTTGATTTCTATGAAAAGAAATTAACAAGTATTAATAAAATTCACATGGATTTTCAGAAAGCAGACCTTTATACCAAGCGTTTGATAAAACATGTTTTTAATGCTTGCTTTGTATAAACGGATTAAAAACTTTGACTAAAGTTCAATTGCTTTGATAAATCAATTTTATTTTTTATAGTTTTTGTTTATTTTAAAGCTTTTTTATTTTTGTACGTTTTAGGGGGTAGAAATTGGAAAAATATGAAAATATAGTGTTTTTAGTATGTACAGATAAAATTCACAATCCAAAAACATTCAAATTTTAAAAATTCAAAAACAATGAAAAACTGCTCTTCAAAATGAGTTTATGTAGCATAAAAGAATTACAACAGTACATTGACCTGACGGATCTAGAACATGAATTAATTAGATTGAAAAAAATTATTATAAGACCAGTATGCAAGATAGGATTAACAGACTATGCAGGTACCTATAAGATATAAACATAAAGATTGCAGAATCTAGTTGTATAACATCTTGACGCACGATTCAATATCTAATTTTTAAATCAAAACGTTTAAGCGATTACTACAGGATTATGGTTTGAAGCTTCTTACTACGCCCATTTGTATTAATAATTCATATGCTATAAGTGTCATCAAAAATCCCGTTCAGCATTATAAAACGAAACACATCGAAATCCGGTACCATTTTATCTTTGATTTCTATGAAAAGAAATTAACAAGTATTAATAAAATTCACATGGATTTTCAGAAAGTAGACCTTTATACCAAGCGTTTGATAAAACATGTTTTGAATGCTTGCTTTGTATAAACGGATTAAAAACTTTGACTGAAGTTCAATTGCTTTGATAAATCAATTTTATTTTTTATAGTTTTTGTTTATTTTAAATCTTTTTTTATTTTTGTACGTTTTAGGGGGTAGAAATTTGAAAAATATGAAAATATAGTGTTTTTAGTATGTACAGATAAAATTCACAATCCAAAAACATTCAAATATTAAAAATTCAAAAACATTGAAAAACTGCTCTTCAAAATGAGTTTATGTAGCATAAAAGAATAACGATAGTACATTAACCTGACGGATCTAGAACATGAATTAATTTGACTGAAAAAAAATTATCGTAAGACCAAGATGCAAGATAGGATTGACAGACTATGCACCTACCTATAAGATATAAACATAAAGATTGCAGAATCTAGTTGAATAACATCTTGACGCACGATTCAATATCTAATTATTAAATCAAAACGTTTAAGCGATTACTACAGGATTATGGTTTGAAGCTTCTTACTACGCCCATTTGTATTAATAATTCATATGCTATAAGTGTCAACAAAAATCCCGTTCAGCATTATAAATCGAAACACATCGAAATCCGGTACCATCTTATCTTTGATTTCTAGGAAAAGAAATTTACATGTGTTGGTGCATAAATGTCAGTATTTCATAGTCTAGTGTCTGTAATCGAGTCTGTAATATTATTTATGTTTTTGTTTAAGCGAAGTTGTTAACAAGTTCGCCTAGGCGAACTTGTTGAACAAGCGAAGTTATGGACAACTTCGCCTGAACATATCAGGCGAAGTTGTCGTGTATTTATATATAGCTTACGGCTTGTTTTCAGTTAGTTGTTCAGTTAATCAGTAAGTCATTTGAGTCGATCGAGTTGACGAGAGTCTGTATCAGTGATTCATATCACGTGAGTTCGGTTATTAATATATAACGTGTTTCGGTTTATTCGTGTGTTTGTTTGGTTTGCTTTCTACGCTCGTAACGATCTACGCAGGGATTCCGCACCTGAGTAGACCGGGATATCTCGTGTGATCCGTCCAGGGAACCTTCAATTGGTATCAGAGCATTTGCTCGATTGTGTGGTTCGGGATATTCACCCGGGTGTAGAAATCGTCCCGTTTCGACTATTCGCGGGACGTGTTTTCTGTGTTATTGATCATTCTTACCTCCTACCATCGTGTTCAAGCCTTTACACCGTCAAAAACCTCGTTAAAATCCGATTTACAGATCTGCAGAAACTTCGTGTTCATCAGGCGAAGTTGCCGTCACTGTGCGTAGGGTTTCGGCGAAGATATAAGGTTAAGCGAAGTTATCCACAACTTCGCCTACCTTCTCAAGTTCGCCTAATTCAAGCGAAGTTCTCTACAACTTCGCCTACATCTTAAGTTCGCTTACCTCAAGCGAAGTTAAGAATCAGCGAAGTTAATCAGCAGTGTTATCAGCGAAGTTCTTCAGCGAAGTTCTCTACAACTTCGCCTACTTCAAGCGAAGTTATCCGTAACTTCGCCTACAGTACTTTAAAAAAAAAAAAAAAAAAAATTTAATTTTTCAGGTTTCTTACTTTTCGGGAAAGATGTCGTCGATCAACATCTCTGAGTTAGTGAAGATGGAAGTTGAAGTAGGGTCAGCTACCAAGGCCCCAAGATTGCTGAAGGGAACCGATTTCGTTGCATGGAAGGATCGGTTTATACAACATGTCAAATACCAGGATGCGAAGATGTGGGTATGCATCCAGGATGGTTATATTCCACCAGTCATGGAGTATGAAGGTCGTGATCAAATTAAAAAGTATTGTAAAATGGAAGAAGAAGAGAAAAAGATGTATGAGGCCGAGAGCAAGGCTCATGCTGCTATTACTATGGCTCTTCCTCAAGAAATCCTTCATACGTTCAGAAAGTATACGTCAGCAAGAGAGCTTTGGGAAGCTCTTTAGAACAGATTTGAAGGGAATGTAGGAATCCGTGCTTCAAAGATAAAATTGCTCAAAACCCAGTTCTCAGTCTTCAAGTATTTGAAGAATGAATCCTTAGATGATATTATCACTCGATATTACCATCTAATGACTGAATTGAGCAACTATTCAATTTCCTACCGAGAAGAAGAAATAGTTGAGAAGCTTCTAGATGCTCTCCCACCAAAATGGGAGATGTACACTGTGCTGATGAGGGAAGACAAGGACTTTCCCACATATGATCTTGAAACGGCAGTCAACAAGCTCAGAACCTTTGAGCTTAACATGGTCAGAAAAGAGACACCTATGGATCAGGTTCAAGATCCAGGTATGTATGGAGCTAAAGTCAACACTAGCTCGGGATCGAAGACTGAATCTGCTGCCTACTACACAAACGGAGAGTCGGGCCCCAACTCATCACATGAGGGGCATGTGTCAGTTAACACCAATGAGGATGTTTGTTATGTAGCAGCTGGATCGAGTGGTTCTCAACCCCAGGTAAGCAAGAGTAGTTGCTCTTCAAGTTCTCCCAGCAACAACTACTCCAAGATGCCTATGAGTGTCAAGTCTGCTGAAGAGCAGTTTGGTCTCTATGCGTCTTTCATTGCTTCCTATGAGAACTACATTCAAGGGAAGATTGTTGATCCAGCTATGTTGGATGAAGATTAGGATCAGATTGATGCTGACGATATGGAAGAAATGGATTTACAATGGCAAATGGCCATGATCGTGAGAAGAGTAAAGAGGTTTATGAGAAAGACGGGAAGGAAGTTTGTCGGTGGAAAGCCGGGGTTCGACAAGGCAAAGGTGAGATGCTACAATTGTCAACAAAACGGTCACTTTGCAAAAGAATGCAGGAATGAGCGTGTGGAACGAAGTCAGGGTAGGTCTCCACAGCAAAGTGAGGGTAGAAAAGATTATAGTGCCATGATGTCCAGAGAAGATGGTGAATACAACTGGAACCTGCTATCTAAAGAAACTTTTGAGCAGGCAAATTTGGCAAAGGTAGAAACTGAAGAAAGTGAGAAGGTTACCGGAGAGGAAAAAGCTCTAATGGCAGACGTTAATGACCAGCTCTCCGAGGTATGTTCTAAACCAACTTGTTCAAAATGTGAGAACTTGTCTGAGCAACTAACAACCATAACCGATCAGTATGTTAGGTTGGATGCTGAATTTAAAACCTTAAAAGAAGATCATCACTTTATTAAATCAAGAGAAAATAATTATAAAATTAAAATAAAAGCTTGTGAAAAAGATGTTAAAAGTCTAAAAACAAAACTTGCTGAAAAAATTGAAGTTATTGATTTAAGTTATGAAGTTTTGGAAGAAAAGACCAAACTAATTGCTGAGAGAGAAAAACAGATTGCTGATCACCGGGTGAAAGTGGTGGAACTGAATCGAAAACTGGAGCAGTTCAGAAATTCTTCTGCTATTCTTGATCACCTTGTTAGTGATCAAGGTTCCTCTGCTAAGAGAGGAGGAATCGGTTATCATGAGGTTCCACCACCGTACAATCACAATTACACTTTTAACCCTAGTGTTCAGAAATCTGTTGATTTTGAGGTTGCTCAGACAGTGCCAATTATAGTAACTGTTAAAGACCCAAATGTTAGTAGAGGCGAAACAAGTTCGCCTGTTTCAAGTGTTGAAATTTCTGATCAGAGTCCAGTCTCGTCAGATTCGGATAAGTCATCCGAGTCTGGTAAGGTAAAAGAGGAGGTTGTGTTACCCAAGAGTGGAGAAAAAGATAAAATGAATAAAAAGAGTACTCCACTAAACCCGTACGTCCCACCATATGTGAGACGAACGGCGGTAATATAGCCTCGACAACTAAAACACCGGTTGATAAAAAAGTTGAGCATAGGTGTTGTTTTAGATGTAATCAATTAGGACATCTTGTTGCAAATTGCCCTCTGAAGCAGCGATTCAGAGGTGTA
Organism: Bidens hawaiensis; assembly: GCF_021521415.1. Classification (NCBI taxonomy): domain Eukaryota; kingdom Viridiplantae; phylum Streptophyta; class Magnoliopsida; order Asterales; family Asteraceae; genus Bidens; species Bidens hawaiensis. The sequence goes on from NW_027496093.1 coordinate 193,714, forward strand.
AGGCCTGCTAAAGCTGAGAATAAGCCTAATAGTAATTTTCGTGCGGCTAAAAATGAAAACCACTTAAAATTCAAAAATGTGACTAATTCAGGTTTTCATAGAAACAAATCTCAGTTTTACACTTCTAATAACCAAACCACAAGCTATAATTCTTTCAATTCTCAACGGTTTGGAAGGCCTCACAATCAATCTTCAATGAGATATCCTAATGGAACTTACAGGAATTACCGAGATACTAACTTTGGAAAGCCAAAGTTTGGGATGTATAGATCCAAGACCAATTGGTCTTGGATCCCTAAATTCTAATCTTTTGCTTTATTGTGCAGGAACAGTTGAACAGGGCTGCCAACAATCTTTGGGTTGTAGATAGCGGCTGTTCCCGGCACATGACGGGTAACAAATACTTGTTACACGATTTGAAACCTGTTCAAGGAGGGAGAGTTAGCTTTGCCGGTGAAAGTGGTGGCAAGATTACTGGAATGGGAACGGTGTCAAACGGAAAGATGACTTTGGAGAAGGTTAACTTTGTAGAAGAATTGAAGCACAATCTGCTGAGTGTGTCGCAGATCTGTGATAAGGAGTACACCGTTCACTTTACGAAGAATGAGTCGATTGTGTTGAAACCTGGTTTTCAGATACCAGACGAGTGGATTGTGATGAAGGCTCCACGTGAAAGAAATACATATATAATGGATATGAGATCAACTGAAATGGCCACGGCAGAATCATGCCTTATGACAAAAGCGAGTGAATCAGAGTCCGAATTGTGGCATAGGAGAATGGGGCACATTCATCTTCGGAAGATGAACCACATTGTCAGGAATGGACTTGTGCTGGGCGTTCCCTTGAAGAATTTCAATTTTGAAGATAAATGTATAGCGTGCAAGAAGGGAAAGCAGCACAAGAATTCCCATCTCACCAAGAAAGTCAATTCAATTGCCAGTACTCTGGAGTTGCTTCACATGGATCTCTTCGGTTCCGTGAATGCAAAAAGTCTAGGAGGAACTTCTTATTGCTTGGTGATCACTGATGACTACTCACGATATTCGTGGGTGTATTTCCTGAAATCAAAAGACGAAACGGCTCAGATGGTGAAGAATTTGATTACCAAAGTTGAGAACGTTATGGATAAAAGGGTTAAGTTCATCAGGAGTGACAATGGAACGGAGTTCAAGAATTTTGAGATGGAGATCTTCTGCCTTCAGAGAGGGATTGAACACCAATACAGCGCTCCGTATACACCGCAACAGAATGGAGTGGCTGAAAGGAAGAATAGAACATTAATTGAAGGAGCCAGAACTATGCTGGCTGATTCGAAACTTCCTGTGGTGTTTTGGGCTGAAGCTGTTGCTACAGCCTGTTATGTTCTGAATAGAGTCTTAACTGTTAAAAGACTTGGTAAAACGTGTTATGAGCTTATGCATGGGAGAAAGCCCAACTTGAGTGGTCTTGAACCATTCGGGTCCCCTTGCTCGATTTTGAAGACAAATTCTAAATTTGGTGAAGTAGCCGATGAAGGAATCTTAGTCGGTTATGTTGTTGGGACTCCCAACAGACGTGTCTTCAATACATCGACCAGCAAGGTTGAGGTGGTGTGTAACACCGATATCACAAGTTACCAACCGCCAAAACCAAGCAACGGACCTGCGGAGTTTTTCGACTATGTTAAACTTTTTAAGTCTTTTAACATACCGTATTTGGATATTGCTGAAGAAGAAGAGAGAGTTGCTACGAAGATGATACTTGATGAGGAAGAAAACCTATTGCAAAGACAGCTGATCGATAAATGTCAACCTTCCTCATCAAATGCTATCGATACCCCTACTGCCTCGACTGAAGAAGAATTTTTCAATCCATTTCACTCTCAGCATGAAACAACCATTGACGAGCTCTCTTCTAACTTGGAAGACAATTTGCATGTCGGTTCTGTTCCGACCACGAGAATTCATAAAGATCACCCTTTGGAGAATGTGATTGGTGATGTGTCCTCCGGTGTACAAACAAGACGTAGCTTGAATGAGCACACCTGTGTTTACACAAGCATCAAGGAGACAGGGATAATCAACGAATGCTTGTACACCTGCTTTATCAGCCAGATTGAGCCGAAGAATTATCAAATGGCTTTAAAGGACAGCTCGTGGGTCGAAGCCATGCAAGAAGAGTTGGCTCAGTTCAAGAAATGGAAGTATGGGATTTGGTTGAAAAACCCGAAGCATGTGCATGCGATAGGCATAAAATGGGTGTTTAAGTGCAAGAGAGATGAGAAAGGGATTAATCATAAGAAACAAGGCGAGGCTAGTTGTGAAAGGATTTTAATCAACAGAGGGTATTGATTATAATGAAGTGTTCGCTCCTGTCGCAAGGTTGGAAGCCATTAGATTGTTTTTGGCGTTCGCGGCTTATAAGAAGATGAAGGTATTTCAGTTGGATGTGAAGAGTGCGTTTCTGAATGGGAAAGTTGATGAGGTAGTGTATGTTGAGCAACCTCCGGGTTTTCCTGACCCAGACATTCCTGATCACGTGTACAAGTTAAGCAAGGCATTGTATGGACTACATCAGGCACCTCGTGCCTGGTATTCAACTTTATCAGATTACTTGCTTGAAAATGGTTTTGAAAGAGGAAGATTGATAGCACGCTGTTCGTTAAGAGAGAAGGAAGCGACTTCCTGCTGGTGCAAGTCTACGTGGATGACATTATCTTTGCTGCATCTAAAGTCTCCATGTGTTAGGAGTTTGAGGACGTCATGAAGAAAAGGTTTGAAATGAGTGCTATGGGTGAACTAACTTTCTTTTTAGGATTGCAGTTTGATCAGAAGAAGGATGGGATGTTCATTCATCAGACCAAGTATGTCCATGATGTGCTCAAACGCTTCAAGATGGAGGACAGCACTCCATTCGACACTCCTATCTGCGTTAATCACAAATTGGGTGCTGAGTCAGACGGTGATGCAGATGTGGACCCAACTCAGTATCGGGCTATTATAGGTTCTTTATTGTACTTAACTGCTTCTAGGCCTGATATAATGTTTGCTGTTTGTCTTTGTGCTCGTTTTCAGGCAAACCCAAAGGAATCTCACATGAAGGGTGTGAAGAGGATCTTGCGGTATCTCAAGGGCAAACCGAAGCTGGGGTTGTGGTACCCGAGAGGAGGAGACTTGGAGCTAGTCGCTTACACAGATTCTGATTATGGAGGGTGCAATCAGAGTCAGAAGTCAACAACTGGAGGATGTCAGTTTCTTGGTGGCAGATTGGTGTCGTGGCAATGCAAGAAGCAGACTTCAGTCGCAATTTCAACCTGTGAAGCAGAATACATGGCAGCAACCAACTGCTGCTCCCAGGTTCTTTGGATTCAACAACAATTGCGCGACTATGGTCTGAATTTCTTACTTACACCTATTTGCATTGATAACACAGCTGCTATCTCAGTAACTAACAATCCCGTGAAGCATAGTAAAACTAAACATATTGACATACGTCATCATTTTATACGGGATTGTGCTGAGAAGAAACTGATTGTGCTTGAAAAGGTGGATACGCTTGATAATTTCGCTGATTTATATACTAAAGCGTTTGACAAAACGAGATTTCAAAACCTTATTGAATTGAATGGGATGATCAATCCCGAGTAACCATGTTTTTCAAGTTATATTAAAAAAAAATAATAAAAAAAAAATAAAATAAAAAAAAATCACTATCGCTTAAAAGTATGTCGGTTACCACAGTTTGAAGGACTTGTCTTCGGATATGTTTTGGTCCTCATTTTCTACTTGTAGATTTTGAGGATAGCCATTAACCAGATGACTGAAAGTGACCGGGGCGGTTTATGATGAGTTTTCATTTTTTCGCTTAAAATTAGTCGATCTTACTTAGTTAGAAGGACACATACTAGTATGTGGTCGGTCCAGCTGATCCATTGGATCTTCGGGATAGCCGTTTACCTGAAGACTTTGTTTTGGTCGGGGCGATTAATGTTAAAATTTTTATAGGGAAATGAAATTATTTTTCAAGTCTACTACTTCGTAAGAAGTTCGTTAGCTATGTTTAACAGAAAATTGATCCAACCTTGGAAAATGATAGATGTACTGATTCTGTGTGCTTAACTAGTGAAGTTATTAGGCTTAAAAGGCATTAGGACAGTCATTGTATGTCATGGTAACTTTTTATGGTGCGTAAAAGTAGATGTGATACAAACTAAAACTACTTGATTTTACGTGGAAACTCCTTACGAGTTTTGCATGTCTTCATATACATCTTTCCGAATGATAGGCAGAAAAGCGATTACCCAGTCATACACGAGCCCGTAAGTGTTCTGATTCCCGTGAAGATAGCGTTTCAAGAAACTGCAGTGATCCAGATTCGGGACTTGCAGTTGGTTACTACTCTGAAGTCTATGTAAAGTTTATCATAAAAAAAAAAAAAAAAAAAAAAAAAAACTTATGAGTTATTGAAACATTTTAGAGTTCAACATATCAAGACTTCTTAATTCTGGAGTAAGAAAGAGAACGGGAAGGAGATGAAGTGTAATTACAAATTTAATCAGACACTAAGGGTCGAAGTCAATTCGGGGTGACTTGGGGAAAGCCAAATACGCTTTGAGAATAGATAGGAGGCATCATAATCTCTGAGTTGTTGCCCACTTAAATTTTGAGGCTTAATTGAACCTAACTCGTATCACAGAAACGATGAAAACCATCTTAAGTTATTTACCTGCTTACAACCTGTCTCTATATGTCATAATACAGCTAAACACGGATCTATGTGACAGTCACGTAATTTGTATGATTCCTGTTCGGATCTTTTCTAAAACGTAGAAGTCCCTATCGAGACTGAAATTTGATCCCTTATACTTTAATTGTTAAAAGTTTTCTTTTTATGTAGTCGTATGCTTTTATAAATGGTTACTTGGACTTGATCGTGTTATTTAATTCTTAAAGGGAAGTTTTAATAGTTAATTGCAAGATATTCAAATTATAAGGGTTGATTTTGTAAATATAGGCGATGTTGTTAAACAGGCGAACTTATGAATAACTTCGCCTAGGCGAAGTTAACCATAACTTCGCCTGTATAACTCCGCTCCTATATAAGGATTTTCAAAGGTCAAACTGTTCATAATTTTCAAATTCAGCGAACTTACTCCGATATTCCAGCGAACTTATCTGTTTCCGGCGAACTTGTCGTTTTTCCGATTTCTTGTTCTTTTTCTCAGTTTTCGTTACTGATTCAAGGTTCGTAGTGTCGTTATATCTTATAATCGATGTTCATGGTTGTTAATCCTAGGTTGTTTCGACAACCGGTTAGTGACCTCGGACGTTCGATCCTTAAACCTGATTTCAAACCTTGTTTTCACGTGGTCATGTACAACATGGTCGTCTAGTTATCCTTAAAAACTTGTGTTTAAGAGTCCTTAATCTCCACAATCGTTAAATTCGCCAACGGCACGTCGTTCGAAATCCTTACTGTCGCCGATTCAGATTCAGGCGAACTTAAGGTTTAGGCGAAGTTATCCGTAACTTCGCCTAAGTTTAAACTTCGCCTGAGGCGATGTTGTGGTGAGGCGAAGTTATCCTTAACTTCGCCTGGACCTTTTAATTTTTTAATTATTAGACGAACTTAAAGATGAAGCGAAGTTGTTCCCAACTTCGCCCCAACTTTAACTTCGCCTATACAGAAGTTATCACAACTTCGCTCATGGTAATAGGCGAACTTGTGTTAAACCTTAACGTATATCTAACTTGGTTCGTTTGTTGCAGATATGGCTGCAGTAGCAGGTGCCGGAGGTGCTGGAGGTGATGACGGAGATAATCAGAGACAATTCTTTCCGGGTCACAACATGTTCATCACCTTAGACCCGGAAACGAGCGGAGTTGAAGACTACCGTGAGATCATCACATTCCTCATTCGCTCGAGGATATTCCACGCTATCACGACGACTCTGCCGATATCCTTACCCAATATCGAGGATTTCTGGCAGACTGTGGAGTACGATTGCCGCGTTGAGCCCCCGGTTATGCGAGCAACCGTCAATAACCAAGAAGTTCAGTTCTCGTCTGAACAAATACGGGTGGCGTTACGTTTTGGAGAGGAGACTCGGAACGACCCTACAGAGTTTGTGGCTCCGTTTCGTGATGGAGCATTTCTAAGAATGGGCTATTCTAGTCCATTGGGCGATACCCAGAGACGGAAGGGGTTCCTGCTCGATCAGTGGCGCTTCCTCATGCACGTCATGATTGTGTGTATGTCTGGGAGGAAAGCGGGCACTGATGGTATGGGTGCGACCATGCAGTCAGCAATGACTGCTCTGACTTATAACAAACGTTATAGCTTTAGTCAGATGGTCTTTTACGAGATCGACAGACAGAGGAGGGTGATGGCTCGTGAGCGGTTCATAATGTATCCAAGATTCATCCAGATGATCTTGAACCATGTGGCTCCAAATTTGCCACAACGACGCCCAATAAGATACGTGGAGAGTGTGAGCAAACGTATCTTTGCTCAATGCCGTACTTCGAGTGCGAGGAGCAAGCCTGAACGTCGTCCAAGGCATACTCCACTCTTTGGGTTCTTAATAAACCCGGGGTATGTGCCAGCTAGGGGGGATGAGTTGAGAGACCCTCAACCACAACAGGCAGGAGCAACTCGTGATGTACCTACTGTGCCTGTGGTGTCGGCTGAGGAGGATGTAGACCTTGATGCTGCATTTGGCGGCCAAGGATTCTTCGACATGGATCGTTTTCATCCACAAGAAGAGGTGCAGGTTTCTGCTGCACAGGTTCGGGAAGTGCGTGTTACTAGAGCAGTTACGACGGTGGCTGACTCAGATCTTGATGACGTTATGGATGAGGCGAGGAGGATGTTGGTGACTAGAGAGAGGACGTTAGGGAAGAGAAAGAGGACAGTTGATGATAGTGAGTCAGAAGAAGAGGAATAAGATATCCACAAGTTGATTAGACGTTCAAGACGTAAGAGGACAGGTGCAGGTATGGGAGCTGGAGAGACTTCAAGGGTTGTACGTTTTGCTCCATCCGCACTGTCAGGTATGTCGATTGTTCCTACTTCTGTACAGGTTACAAGCGCCGCGGATGTTCCCGTGGTGGCTACATCAGCTGTCGGCATCCCATCCATCACACTACAGACGACGACTCCGGAGATTGTGTCGTTACCACCTCCAACGCTTACTCCTTCAGAGGTGGTGGCACAATTTGTAGAGTCTACCGTCGTTGCAATTGCAGGGTTGTCGGTCACGATACCACCTGCGGTTACGTCCACAACTGCTTCTGATGTCCCGGTTACATTCGAGATCCCGGCTGAGTATACTCCAGATACATCTAACATGAGGTTTGATTTCGATGCAACCCTCTCAGACTCGAGAGAATAGCTGCACTTGAAAGGGTCGTGGCAGAGCAATCGAGGATAAACTTTATCCAGACCCAGGCTATTCAGTGCCTTGTAGCAGAGAATCAACTACAGTCGTCCCTCCTGGTTGAACACGGGCGTATTATAGATGCTATGAAAGAAGTTCTTGGCATCTCAGGGGGAGACAGGCTGTAGAGGCGACGAGTTAAGGACGAAGAAGCGTTTTGATAGAGACGATGATCCCAATGCACCGAAAGGTGCAGGTGGTGAGTTGCCAAGAACTACTCAAGCTCTTGGGACTTCCACTGCTCAAGGGGAGTCTGCGGGTGCAGTTGGTGGTGATGAGGTGGTGACGGTTGATGATGATGATGATGTGATCGATGCGTTGAAAGAATTGGATGATGATATGCTAGAGGATGATGTGATGTTTGATGATGATGTGCTGCCTATTGAGGAGATTGAGAAGATTGGAGCACAGATTGTGATTGAAGATAAGATTGAAGAAGGTGAAATAATTGAAGAAAATGTTGAACACGAGATCCCAGAGGTTGAGAAAGCCAATATGGGTACTGAGATGGAAAATGATGAGACTGAGTGGGAGGAGCAGCCTAGGTGGAAGGAAGGCTGTGCTCATTGGTTTATTAAAACTAGAAGCCTGCTGTTCCAACCATGTTCAAGAAGAGTTATAATATCAAAGGCTATGTTGAGTCGAAGAAAGGAATTATTTGTTGGCTATATGATGAACAGATAAAGTTGTTTGTGGTGAAACGTTTTGATGGGATTCAGTATTTTAAAAGAACGTTGAGATCTTTCAATACATTGCCGGAATGTGAGGTGAAGGATTTGGCTAGATTGGGGCTGATCAATAGAAGCGACGACAACATGGCAAGGGTTATTGGGGGAAGATCGTGTGGAAAGAAAGCATAAAAGAGAAGAAGTTTGAGTTATTAAAGCCACAGAAGGGAAAGCTAGTGGAAGATAAAGAAAGGGGGATGAGAGCAGATGGCAAGCCATGGATGGTAATGAAGTACAAACCGATTCGATGCATTAAGGAGGTTCCAATGAAGATTATGCCTCAAGATGTGTTGAAGAATCTTAAATGGTGGTATGTTGATTGCCAGACTGCTGAAGCCGTGATGGAAGACGAAGACGAACAAGAAGTGCTGAGGGTGTATGATCCGATGCAACTTGTTAACTTATCGAAAGCTGATGTGCAAGTGTTGAATGAAAAGAAGATATTCTATATTCCTGCTTGGAAAGATGAAGCAAGGAAGTATCAGCGAGTAGTCATGGTATGTGTTAGAGAAGGAGTGCATGCGTGAAGATACAGGATTACAAGACAAGAGCTTAAAGATCAAGATATGAAGCTACTGCAAGGGGGAGTCTGTTGGGGCATAAATGTCAGTAGTTCATAGTCTAGTGTCTGTAATCGAGTCTGTAATATTATTTATGTTTTTGTTTAAGCGAAGTTGTTAACAAGTTCGCCTAGGCGAACTTGTTGAACAAGCGAAGTTATGGACAACTTCGCCTGAACATATCAGGCGAAGTTGTCGTGTATTTATATATAGCTTACGGCTTGTTTTCATTAAGTTGTTCAGTTAATCAGTAAGTCATTTGAGTCGATCGAGTTGACGAGAGTCTGTATCAGTGATTCATATCACGTGAGTTCGGTTATTAATATATAACGTGTTTCGGTTTATTCGTGTGTTTGTTTGGTTTGCTTTCTACGCTCGTAACGATCTACGCAGGGATTCCGCACCTGAGTAGACCGGGATATCTCGTGTGATCCGTCCAGGGAACCTACAACAAGTATTAATAAAATTCACATGGATTTTCAGAAAGCATACCTTTATACCAAGCGTTTGATAAAACATGTTTTGAATGCTTGCTTTGTATAAATGGATTAAAAACTTTGACTGAAGTTCAATCGTTGTGTTAAATCAATTTTATTTTATACAATTTTTTGTTTATTTTAATGCTTTTTAATTTTTGTACGTTTTAAGGGGTAGAAATTGGAAAAACATGAAAATATTGTGTTTTCAGTATATACAGATAAAATTCAAAATCTAAAAATATTCAAATATTAAAAATTCAAAAACATTGAAAAACTGCTCTTCAAAATGAGTTTATGTAGCAAAAAAGAATAACGATTGTACATTGACCTGACGGATCTAGAACATGAATTAATTAGATTGAAAAAAATTATCGTAAGACCAGTATGCAAGATAGGCTTGACAGACTACGTAGGTACTGATAAGATATAAACATAAATATTGCTGAATCTAGTTGAATAGCATTTTGACGCACGATTCAATATCTAATTTGTAAATCAAAACGTTTTAAGCGATTACTACAGGATTATGTTTGAAGCTTCTTACTACGCCCAATTGTATTAATAATTCAGATGCTATAAGTGTCACCAAAAATCCCGTTCTTCATTTTAAAACGAAACACATCGAAATCCGATACCATTTTATCTTTGATTTCTATGAAAAGAAATTAACAAGTATTAATAAAAATCACATGGATTTTCAGAAAGCAGACCTTTATACCAAGCGTTTGATAAAACATGTTTTTAATGCTTGCTTTGTAATAAACGGATTAAAAACTTTGACTGAAGTTCAATTGCTTTGATAAATCAATTTTATTTTTACAGTTTTTTGTTTATTTTAAAGCTTTTTTATTTTTGTACGATTTATGGGGTAGAAATTGGAAAAAATATGAAAATATTGTGTTTTTCAGTATGTACAGATAAAAATTCACAATCCAAAAACATTTTAAATATTAAAAATTCAAAAACATTGAAAAACTGCTCTTCAAAATGAGTTTATGTAGCATAAAAGAATAACGATTGTACATTGACCTGACGGATCTAGAACATGAATTAATTAGATTGAAAAAAATTATCGTAAGACCAGTATGCAAGATAGGCTTGACAGACTACGTAGGTACTGATAAGATATAAACATAAAGATTGCATAATCTAGTTGTATAACATCTTGACGCACGATTCAATATCTAATTTGTAAATCAAAACGTTTAAGCGATTACTACAGGATTATGGTTTGAAGCTTCTTACTACGCCCATTTTGTATTAATAATTCAGATGCTATAAGTGTCACCAAAAATCCGTTCATCATTTTAAAACGAAACACATCGAAATACGATACCATTTTATCTTTGATTTCTATGAAAAGAAATTAACAAGTGTTAATAAAATTAACATGGATTTTCAGAAAGCAGACCTTTATACCAAGCGTTTGATAAAACATGTTTTTAATTCTTGCTTGGTATAAACGGATTAAAAACTTTGACTGAAGTTCAATTGCTTTGATAAATCAATTTTATTTTTTACAGTTTTCTGTGTATTTTAAAGCTTTTTTATTTTTGTAGGTTTAGGGGGGTAGAAATTGGAAAAATATGAAAATATTGTGTTTTCAGTATGTACAGATAAAATTCAAAATCCAAAAACATTCAAATATTAAAAATTCAAAAACATTGAAAAACTGCTCTTCAAAATGAGTTTAAGTAGCATAAAAGAATAATGATAGTACATTGATCTGACGGATATAGAACATGAATTAATTAGATTGAAAAAAATTATCGTAAGACCAGTATGCAAGATAGGCTGACAGACTACGTAGGTACTGATAAAGATATAAACATAAAGATTGCTGAATCTAGGTGAATAGCATCTTGACGCACGATTCAATATCTAATTGTAAATCAAAACGTTTAAGCGATTACTACAGGATTATGGTTTGAACTTCTTACTACGCCCAATTGTATTAATAATTCAGATGCTATAAGTGTCACCAAAAATCCCGTTCTTCATTTTTAAAACGAAACACATCGAAATCCGATACCATTTTATCTTTGATTTCTATGAAAAGAAATAACAAGTATTAATAAAATTCACATGGATTTTCAGAAAGCAGACCTTTATACCAAGCGTTTGATAAAACATGTTTTAATGTTTGCTTTGTATAAACGGATTAAAAACTTTGACTGAAGTTCAATTGCTTTGATAAATCAATTTTATTTTTAACAGTTTTCTGTTTATTTTAAAGCTTTTTTATTTTTGTAGGTTTTAGGGGGTAAAAATTGGAAAAATATGAAAATATTGTGTTTTCAGTATGTACAGATAAAATTCAAAATCCAAAAACATTCAAATATTAAAAATTCAAAAACATTGAAAAACTGCTCTTCAAAATGAGTTTATGTAGCATAAAAGAATAACGATAGTACATTGACCTGACGGATCTAGAACATTAATTAATTAGATTGAAAAAAATTATCGTAAGACCAGTATGCAAGATAGGCTTGACAGACTACGTAGGTACTGATAAGATATAAACATAAGATTGCAGAATCTAGTTGTATAACACTTGACGCAC